>NW_024412401.1:7248574-7365017 GCF_014898765.1 Herpailurus yagouaroundi | reverse complement strand
CGTCGGGCTCTGGGCTGATGGCTCAGAGCCTGGAGCCTGTTTCCGATTCTGTGTCTCCCTCTCTCTCTGCCCCTCCCCCGTTCATGCTCTGTCTCTCTCTGTCCCAAAAATAAATAAACGTTGAAAAAAAAAATTTAAAAAAAAAAAAAATTAAAAATGGAAACACCACATGATGTAATCATTCCACTACTGGGTATTTAACCAAAGCAAAGAAAAACACTAATTCAAGAAGATATATGCACCCCTATGTTTACTGCAGCATTATTTACAATGGCCAAGATACTAACCCAAGTGTCCATTGATAGATGAATCGATAAAGATGCAGTATATATACACAATGGAATATTACTCAGCCATAAAAAAAGAATGAGCTCTTGCCATTCACAAAAACATGGATTGACCTGGAAGGTATTATGCTAAGTGAAATAAGTCAGACAGAGAAAGATACATATATGATTTCACTTATATGTAGAATCTAAAAACGTGAATCAAAATAAACAAAAGCAGAAACAGACCCACAAATACAGAGAACTGATGGTTACCACAGGGGAGGATAGGATGGGTAAAATGTGTGAAGGGGAGTGGGAGGTACAGCTTCCGGTTATGGAATGAATAAGTCACAGAGATGACAGGCACAACATAGGTAATATAGTCGATAGCACTGTAATAGTGTTGTATAGTGACAGACGGTAGCTACACTTTGTGGTGAGCACAGCATAATATAAAGAGCTGTGGAATCACTATTGTGTACTCTTGAAACTAATGTAGCATTGTATATCAGCTATAACTGAATCAAATAAACAAATACATAAATATAACTAAAGGGCAAAATTCTAAAAAGAAGTCAGTGTAATGAAAGGGAGAAAGGTTCAAATACTGTTCCAGATTAAAATAGATTAAAATCTGAGCATCGAAACAAGTGACAACAGAAAGATAACAGGAAAATCTCCAAATACTTAGAAATTAAACACACTACTAAATAATTCGTGGTTGAAGAGGAAGTTTAAGGAAATTACAAAATATTTTGAACTGAACAAAAAGAAAACATACCAAAATTTGTGGGATGCAATTAAAGCAGCACTTACAGGAAAATATCATTAGGTACTTATCAGAAAAAAAGCAAATTGATAATCCAAACTTCAATTTTAAGAACCTAAAAAAGGAATAGCAAAATAAACCCAAAGAGAGAAGGAAGAAAATAAGATAGAAATGAAAGAAGAAATTAAAATGTCCTTATTACAGACATGACTGTCCAACTAATTACCAAATAAATGATAACTAAATACAATGTGTGACCCTAGAATGAATATGGGAAAAGAAAAACAAAAAATTGTTATAAAGAATAGCATTGGAGGGGAGCCTGGGTGGCTCAGTTGGTTAAGCATCCAACTTCAGCTCAAGTAAAGACCTCGTGGTTCATGGGTTCGAGCCCCACATGGGACTCTGTGCTGAGAGCTCAGAGCCTGGAGCCTACTTCAGATTCTGTGTCTCCCTCTCTCTGCCCTTCCCCTGCTCCCCTGTCTCTCAAAAATAAATAAATGTTTAAAATTTTTAAAAAAAGAATAGTATTCGAGAAATTTCAATGTAGAGTATATATTAACTTTAAAACAAAGCTGAGTTTCCTAATGTGAGCATTGTATTGAATAACACAATGACCTTGTTCTTAGGAAATGCATGCTTTAATGGTTTAATCAAAAAATAATACTATGCAGGGTGCCTGGGTGGCTCAGACAGTTGAGTATACAACTCTTAGTTTTTCAGCTCAGGTCATGATCCCAGGGCTGTGGGATCGAGCCTCGTGTCAGGCTCCTTACTGAAAGTAGAACCTGCTTAAGATTCTCTCTCTTTCCCCCTCTCCTCCTCTCCCCCAATCGTGATCTCTCTCTCTCTCTTTAAAATTAAAACAGTAATAATAGTAATAACCATCATCATCTATGTACTGGGACCCTGGCTGGCTTAGTCAAAACAGCACACAACTCTTGAGCTTGAGGCTGTAAGTTCAAGTCCCACACTGGGAATAAAGCTTGTTTAAAAAAAGAAAAAGAAAAATAACACTATGCAGAGTGTTAATGTGATAAAATGTTAACAACTGGCAAATCTAAGTGAAGGATATAATGGGAGCTCATTATAATATTCTTCCAACCTTTCTGAAAGTTGGACTCAACTTTTCTGAGTTTTGTTTCAAAATGAAAAGGTTTTTTTTAAAAAGCAGTTCATGTCAGAACACCTGGGTGACTCAGTTGGTTAAGTGTCCAACTTCGGTTCAGGTCACGATCTCACGGCTCATGAGTTTGAGTCCCGCATCCAGCTCTGAGCTGACAGCTCAGAGCCCGGAACCTGCTTCGGATTCTGTGTCTCACTCTTTCTCTGCCCCTCACCCACTCATGCTCTGTCTCTCTCTGTCTCTCAAAAATAAATAAATATTTAAAAAAAAATTTTTTTTTTAAAAAGCAGTTCATGTCCTTCAAGATTTCAACAAAAGTATAGAGGGATATGGAAGAAAGTAGGAAAGGTAGAATAACTGATTTAAACTCAAGAAGTAGGGAGGAAAGCATTAACTGCCAGTCTGAATATTCCCAATTTAACTCAACGCTCTATAAAGTTGGAAAAGTAGAACATAAAATCTGCTAAAATATCTCATACGTCTATACATACATATACATATACAGAAAGAGACATGCAAAACAAACACCCGATAAATTGAAAGTTTTCCCCCATGGACTTTGTCCCTTTGTTTTCCTTAAAAGCTGATTATCATTCCTAAACTTTATTCACTGAACATAAAGTGAATGTGGGATAAATTAACACCTCACAAGTGTCAAAAACTCTACCACCTGGCAACCTCACCAATTCACATATAGCCCAGTATCAGCCATGAAGATCTACGACAGGTATCACAAACCAGTAAAACATACGTACTTGATGCCTTTCAGTCTCTCATTCAGTCTATTTAGTGTTAGTTTATAAGAAATTCTATTAAGTTTATTTGACTACTAAATACATAGTGGAAATTGTAACAAATTAGAAGGGAGAGAGGTGGGGGCTCAGCCAAAGAGCATGTGACTCTTGGCCTCAGGGTCAAAAGTTCGAGTCCCATATTGGGTGTAGAAATTGCTTAAGTGATGAAATGATGAAAAATGAAATAAAAATATTTTTTAAAAAAGGAAGAGAGGTAAACATGCTCAAAAAATTAAGCTGTCAAGGAATGAGGGGAATATTTTATAAAACACAAGGTGACCTAAGGATTAAAGCCTAGTTAACTAGATTCCTAACTGTAAGACTAAAGAGGTCCACATACCTCAAGTATACCAAATGGGTATCACTGCTTTAAAAATGCTGTGCAGAATAAAATTTATAACCATGTCATCTACTTATTATGGAAAAGTTAACTTACTGAATAATTCTCTTCTCATCTTTCTCATATACTAATATCCTATAGAATCCTGTAAAATCCAACCTCTGTTTTGTTTCATTAGCCAATTTCCAAGCTAATACCACCCATAGTTAATTATAGTAGCTCTAAATATTTTCTGATCTGGCAGATAAAAAAAAAAGAGTAAAGAGGAAGTTTAAGATTTTTCAGACTTATTCATCCAAGCTTATCAAGTTTCAGGGGGGAGGGGGGTTGAGATCTTTTTTAGAACTGCTCTAAAACAGTGTATTTAGGGGCGCCTGGGTGGCGCAGTCCGTTAAGCCTCCGACTTCAGCCAGGTCACGATCTCGCGGTCCGTGAGTTCGAGCCCCGCGTCAGGCTCTGGGCTGATGGCTCGGAGCCTGGAGCCTGTTTCCGATTCTGTGTCTCCCTCTCTCTCTGCCCCTCCCCCATTCATGCTCTCTCTCTCTCTGTCCCAAAAATAAATAAAAACATTGAAAAAAATTAAAAAAAAAATAAAACAGTGTATTTAAGGAGAATGGACATCTTTACAATACAAAGTTCTCTACTCAGGAGCATGGTATGGCTCTCCATTTTATTCAAGTCTTTTTTTTTTTTTTTTTAAGCCTTTAAGCAAAGTATCATAGTTTGTTTCATCCAGGTCTTGAGTGGATTATTCCTAAGTACTTTATAGTTTTGTGGCCAATGGGCAAGAGCTCTTATGTTTACTAATCAATCACTGTAGTTTATTAATAACCTATGACTGAGCCTTAGACATTGTTCTAAATGCTGGGAATTAAAGCAGTGAAAACACCAAATGCCTCTCTGTACGGATCTTATATCATAGTTGGGAAACAATCAGTAAACAAGTATAACTTTATAAATAATTTCAGAAAACATAAGTACTATGAAGAAAAATAAAGCAAGACAGAGGGAAAGAAAGTGGTAATGCAAGGGCTGATCTTATAGTGTAATCAAGGAAGACCTCTTTGAAGAAGATATATACATATAGATAGATACACACATAATACACACACACATGCACACATAATGGCCAAGAATATAGAAAGAAAAGAGATTAAATGGTCTTCTTAGTAATGAAAGTGGAACAGGAAAATGACTACATAATGGTGGGGGCACAAGTGATAACTTGTGGCCATAAATTAAAGTGAGACCAATCAGCACTGTTGTTTGTTTTCTCTAGTGACACTCAGCTGCTCAGGTTGAAGGAAGTAGAGTTGGCAAAGTAATGAATTTAATCAGGGCTGAAGTTGTACCTCGATTACAGTAAGGAAGAGAGGAACAAGGGAGTTGAAACTTGACCTCACAAAATAGTACAAAACACCTATAGGCATTAATTTTTTTTTTCCCACTGAATCAATGTAATTGGGTAAGGAAAGAAATTACTATATGAGGGGGTTAATAGACAGTGAAAAAATGGTGTGGTTAATGCCCTGGATCTCAATGGAATGTAAAAAATGTCAAATTAGGGTACCAGAATAGATAAGCTGGCAAAAAAGGAAATGGAAGTCAGTTAGATGCTTAAAATACTTTAAGTTAAAGATTATGGTCATAAAGTCCAGGGTAATGGTTCTCTACACTAACTACACATTGGAACCAGCTGGAACACTTTAAAAAATACATACCAAACCAATAAAATAAGAATTTGAGGGTGGCATGTTACCATAAATATTTTTTAAGCTGCTCAGTTAACTGAGTAATGTACAGTCAAATTGAGAACCAACAGTCCTGGTTGTGATCATGGAAGTAGGCAGCTAAAGCAGGCTGGAAAAGAAACAATCTACAGATTCCAGAAATTCTAATGAAGTTTTTTTCTATTGTTCGCAATATAAATAAAAGCATGAGCTATGTTCAAAGTATTTTACATCCATTAGCTCATTTCACATTCATAACCCAATAATGTAGAACTAGTATTACTGTTTTTAATGATGAGGAAGAAGGGAGGAGTCTTGGGTAATATACAACATAGTATAATACTATTTGAAGGAAGGCTGTGGTTAAGTTAAAGATGCATTTATAAGCCCTAAGGCAGTTACTTAAAAAAAAAAACCTATCTATCACTAACAAGCCAATGTGGAGATGAAAAGAATACTAAAATATATTCAGTCCAAAAAGGAACATCAAACAGACAGGACAAATTACAAATAAGTAGCAAGATAATAGATTCAAACCCAACCTTATCAATAATTTCACTAAATTTGTCTACCATGACAAACGAAAACATATGTCCCTATAAACACATACACAAATATTCATAGCAGCACTACTTAAAATAGCCAAAACAGAAAAAACCCAAATACCTATCAAGTCAGAATCAATAAACAAAATGTGTTATTTCAATGCAACAGAACATTACTCAGGCATAAAAAGAAGTACTACTGATACATGGTCTAACATGGGTGAACCTAGAAAGTATTAAGCTAAGTGAAAGAAGCCAGACAGAAAGGTCACTGGCCAACCGGCACATGAAAAGATGTTCAACATTAGTAATTAGCAGGGAAATGTAAATCAAAACTACAATGATGTATTACCTTACACCTGTTAGAATGGCTATTATCAAAAAGAAAGAAGTGTTGGAGAGGCTGTGGAAAAAAGAGAACTATCATCCACTGTCTGTGGGAATATAAATTGGTGTAGCCATTATGGAAAACAATATGGAGGTTCCTTAAAATAAAAATAGAAATACCATATGATCCAGTTATTCCACTTCTGGGAAAACAAAAACATTAGTTCAAAAAAAATATTCACCCCTATGTTCACTGCAGCATTATTTACAATACTCAAGACATGGAAACAACATAAGTGTCCACTGATGGATGAATGGATAAAGCTGTGTGTGTGTATACACCCACACATGCAATGGAATACTATTCAGCCATAAAAAGAAGGAAATCTTGCATTTGTGACAACATGGACAGACCTTGAGGGTATTATGCTAAGTGAAATAAGTCAGACTGAGAAGGACAATTACTATATGATTTCACTTATATGTGGAATCTAATAAACAAAACAAACCAGCAAACAAAACTCATAGATACAGAGCAGAGATCAGTAGTTATCAGAGGGAAGGGGGTTGGAGATAGGGACATGGGTGAAGAGGAGCAATTGCACGGTGTAACAGATGATAACTAGACTTATTATGGTGATCACTTGGTAATGTACACAAAAATTGAATTATTATGCTGTACACCTAAAACTACTAATGTTGTATGCCAGTTTTGCCTCAATTTTAAAAAGTCACATATTGTTTTTTATGTTTTTTTATGTTTATTCATTTTTGAAAGACAGAGAGAGACAGAGCACAAGCAGGGGTGGGGCAGAGAAAGAGGGAGACACAGAATCTGAAACAGGCTCCAGGCTCTGAGCTGTCAGCACAGAGCCCAACGTGGGGCTCAAACTCACAGATCAGACCACAAGATCATGACCTGAGCCGAAGTCAGACGCTCAACCAACTGAGCCACCCGGGCGCCCATTGTATAATTCCATTTATAGGAAATATCCAGAATAGGCAAATCCAATTGAAAAAGCAAGTTGACTACTGGTTGCCAGGGGTTGGGGATGGAGGAGCATGGGGAATGATGGCTTAAAAGGAAAGGAGTTTCCTTCGGGGGTGATGAAAACATTCTGGAACTAGATAGTGGTAACAGTTGTATAGCATTGTGGATGTACTATATGCCACTGAATTGTACATTCTTAAATAGTTAAAATGGGACTTTTTTACTATTTTTTAAAATTATAGTTGATACCATGTAACAATGTTACATTAGTTTTAGGTACCCGACATAATGATTCCACAAGTCTGCATTCTGCTTTGCTCACCTCCAGTCTACCTACTATCCGTCACCATGCAATGCTATTACAATACCCCTGACTATATTCCCTATGCTGTGTACTTTTCACCCCCATCAAATTGGGGTTTCACCCATTTTAGGGTGACCCAAATGAGGTTGGGCCCATTTTACCCATTTGATTTCACCCATCCCCCACCCAGTTAAATGGTGAATTTTATGTTATGTGAATTTTGCCACAATTAAGTCTTTTTCTTTTAAGTGTTTATTGATTTTTTAGAGAGCACAGTGAAGTAGGGGCAGAGAGAGGGGGACAGACGATCCAAAGCAAGCTTCGTGCTGACAGCAGCGAGCCTGATATGGGGGCTTGAAATCACGAACCGTGATATCATGACCTCAGCAAAAGTCACATTCAACTGACTGCACCACCCAGACGCCCCAATTTTGCCACAATTAAAAACTTATACAACATGAATGAACCTCAAAAACCTTCTCCTAAATGAGAGAAGCTAGTTGCAAAAGATCACATATTGTATGATTTCATTGATATGAAATGTCCAGAATAGGCAAATTTTACTGAGACAGAAAATAGATTAGTAGTTGCCAAGGGCTAGGGCTGGGGAGTGAGGGATTAGACAGTGACTGCTAATGAACACAAGATTTCTTTCTGGGGTGATGAAATTGCTCTAAAATAGATTACACTGATGATTGCAAAACTCTATAAGTATACTAAGAAACACTGAAATGTTTCTTTTAAATGGGTGAATTTTATGATGTATAAATTAGATCTCTCAATAAAACTGATTTTTTTTTAAATTTTAAGTGGTCAAATAACACCTATTAAAACAGAGTAGTGCCTGAGTGGCTCAGTGGGTTGAGCGACAGACTCTTGATTTTGACTCAGGTCAGGATCTCACAGTCATGAGATCGAGCCCCTCCTCAGCTCTGGGCTGAGCACAGAGCCTACTTGAGTTTCTCTCTCCTCTCTGTCTGCCCCTCCTGCACTTGCACGTTCCCTCTCTCTCTCTCTCAAACTAAACACTTAAAATAAATAATAAAAGATAGAAATTATTAGACTGGGTTAACAAAAATAAGACTCAACTCTAAGCTACCTCTAGGAAATGTTTTAAACAAAGACACAACTGACCTTTGACAAAACAGCAAAGGCAATTCAATGGAGAAAGGATAGTCTTGAACAAATAGTGGTGGAAAACTGAACCTCCATATGCAAAACAAACAAATTTAGATTGAGATCTTATACCTTCTACAAAAAATCATTTAAAATGGATCCTAGGGGGGTCTGGGTGGTTCAGTAGGCTGAGCATCTGACTCTTGATTTTGGCTCAGGTCGTGATCACCTACCTGGTTTGTGGGATCAAGCATCACGACCAACTCTGAACTGACAGCACGTAACCTGCTTGGGATTCTCTCTCTCCCTCTCTGTCCCTCCCCTGGTCATGCTCTTTCTCTCTCTCTCTCAAAATAAATAAATATTCTAAAAATAAATAAATAAAAATGAATAGGTAAGTAAAATAAAATAGATCATAGACCTTTCTTCCAGAAGAAAATGTAGGATCTTGGATTTGGCAATGAGTTTTTACTATTTTTTTTAAATGTTTATTTATTTTTAAGAGAGAGACAGAGCATGAGCAGGGGAGGGGCAGAGAGAGAGACACACACAGAATACAAAGCAGGCTCCAGGCTCTGAGCTACCAGCACAGAGCCTGACATGGGGCTCAAACCCACGAACCATGAGTTCATGACCTGAGCTAAAGTCAGACCCTTAACTGACTGAGACATCCAGGCGTCCCTGGCAATGAGTTTTTAGACAGCAAAACCACAATCCATGAAATAATGAGTAAGGTATAATCTATTAAAAACTTCTGCTCTGTAAAAGACACTGTGAAGAGAATAAAAAGACAAGCTGCAGAGTGAGAAAATATTTGCAAAACAGATATCTGATAAATGACAGGTACATAAAATATGCAAAAAACTCAGCAGTAAGAAAGCAAACAACCCAACAAGTAAAAAAGAAATATGGAAAAGATTTGAACATATACTTCACCAAAGATGATATACACATGACAAATATGTATATGAAAAATGCTCAGTGTCACTGGAGAAATGCAAACTTAAAAGAGATACCAATACACCTCTATTAGAGTAGCTAAAATTAAAAAAAAAAGAAGACCTAACACCAGATGCTGATAAGAATATAGAAAAAACAGGAAATTCACTGCTCATGGGTATGCAAAATGGAACAGCCACTTTGGAAGATAGTTTAATGGTTTCTTACAAAGTTACAGGTAAGCTTACCATATGATCCAGCAGCCAGCCTCCTAGGTATCTACCCAATGTGTTTGAAAACTTTTGTCTATGCAAAACCTACATACAATGTTTATAGCAGCTTTATTCATGATCACCAAAAACGGGAAGCAAAGAAGATGACATTCAATAGATAAATGGATAAACAAACTGTGACACATTCATACAACGGATGATTCAGTGAAAAAAAGCAATTAGTTCTCAAGCCATGAAAAAAAAACCAGGGAGGAACCTTAAGTGCATACTGCAAAGTGAAAGAAGCTAATCTGAAAAGAACTGTGGGGGAGCCCCTGGGTGGTTCAGTTGGTTAAGCCTCCGACTGGATTTCGGCTTAGGCAGTCATCTCACAGTCCCTGAGATCAAGCCCCACATCATCATGGAGCCTGTTTCGGATTCTCTCTCTCTCCCTCTCCCTCTGTCTCCCCCCAACAAATAAACAAACATAAAAAAAATAAAAATAAAAAGACTAACTACTATATGATTCCATTTACATAACATTCTAGAAAAGGCAAAACTACAAAAGCGGTAAAAAGAGATCAGAGGTTTCCAAACCTTTAAGCTCTCTAGTTAAGAGTCACGTATGGTTTGCCTCCCTTTTATTTTTCCTTTTCCCTATGTTTATCTATTTTGTTTCTTAAATTCCACACATGAGGGGCGCCTAGGTGGCTCAGTTGGTTAAGTGACTGACTTTGACTCAGGTCATGATCTCAAAGTTCATGAGTTCAAGCTCCAGGTTGGGCTCTGTGCTGACAGCTCAGAGCCTGGAGCCTGCTTCAGATTCTATGTCTCCTTCTCCCTCTGCCCCTATGCCACTTGCACTCTCTCTCTCTCTCAAAAATAAACATTACAAACATTTTTTTCCACGAGTGAAATCATATGGTATTTGTCTTTCTCTAACTTATTTCGCTTAGCATAATACACTCTAGCTTCATCAACGTCATTGCAAATGGCAAGATTTCATTCTTTTTGATGTATGTATCCATCGCGTGTATCTATGTATATGTGTATGTATACACATACCACACATTCTTTATCCATTCATTAGTCTATGGACATTGGGTTCTTTCCATAATTTAGCTACTTTTTTTTTTTCCAACGTTTATTTATTTTTGGGACAGAGAGAGACAGAGCATGAACGGGCGAGGGGCAAAGAGAGAGGGAGACACAGAATCGGAAACAGGCTCCAGGCTCTGAGCCATCAGCCCAGAGCCCGACGCGGGGCTCGAACTCACGGAGCGCGAGATCGTGACCTGGCTGAAGTCGGACGCTTAACCGACTGCGCCACCCAGGCGCCCCTTAGCTACTTTTTATAATACTGCTATAAACATCAGGGTGCATGTGCCCTTCAAATCAGTAATTTTGTATCCTTTGGACAGATACCTACTAGTGCAATTGGTGGGTCATAAGATAGTTCTATTTTTAACTTTTTGGGTGTCCATACTATTGTCCAGAGTGGCTACACCAGTTTGCATTCCCACCAACAGTTTAAAGGGGTTCCCTTTCTCCACATCCTCACCAACATCTTTCCTGTGTTGTTAATTTTAGCCATTCTGACAGGTGTGAAGTGGTATCTCAACGTAGTTCTGATTTTTATTTCCCTGATGATGAGTGATGTTGAGCATCTTTTCATGTGCAAATTGACAGAATTGAAAGGAGAAATAAACAGATCCACAATTAGAGTCCAACACTCCTCACTTAGTAATTAGAACAAGCATACAGAAAATCAGCAAGAATACATAATATTTGAAGAACACTATCATCTCGACATAAATGATATTTATAGAAAAGTCCACCCAACAACAGCAAAATACAAGTTCTTTTCAAGTACACATAGAACATTCACTCAGAGAAACAAGATGCTGGCCCATAAAACAAGTCTGGATAAATTTTTAAAAATATAAATCATACACAACATGTTCTCTGACCACAGTGGAATTAAATTTGGAATCAGTAATAGGAAGACATCTTATAAAATTCCATAAGTATTCAGAAATTAAGACACTCTTCCAAATAATCCATCAAAGAAAAAAAAATCACAAGAGAAGTTAGAAAATATTCTGAACTGAATGAAAATAACAGAAATTAGGGTACCTGGGTGGCTCAGTTAGTTGAGCATCCAACTCCTGGTCTCAGCTCAGGTCATGATGCCAGGGTCATGGGATGGAGCCCCATGTTAGGCTCTATGCTGAGCATGGAGCCTGCTTGGGATTCTCTCTCTCTCTCTCTCTCTCTCTCTCTCTCTCTCTCTCTCTCTCCCTCCCTCTCTGCCCCTCTCCCCCACTCGTGCTCTCTAAAATTATAAAAAAAAATTTAGGGGCACCTAGGTGGTTCAGTCGGTTAGGCATCCAACTTCAGCTCAGGTCATGATCTCACGGTTTGTGGATTCAAGCCCCCATCAGACTCTGTGCTGACAGCTCAGAGTCTGGACCCTGCTTCAGATTCTGTATCTCCTCTCTCTCTACCCCTCCCTGCTCACTTTCTGACTCTCTCTCAAAAATAAATATTTAAATTTTTTTTAATTTAAAAAAATAACAGAACTTAACATGTAAAATGCAGCTAAAGTAATGTTTAGAAGGAAGTTTATAGCTTTAAGCACTTATATTAGAAAAGAAATTTTTATTTACTTACTTATTTATTTAATTTATTTGAAGTTTATTGATTTTGAGAGACAGAAAGAGTGTGCACATGCACGCAAGCAAGGGAGGGGCAGAGAGAGAAGGAAAGAGAGAACCCCAAGCTGGTTCCTCGCTGTCAGCACAGAGCTGGATGCAGGGCTCAAACTCACAAACACCCAGGTGCCCCAGGAAACAGGAAAGTTTTTAAATCAGTGATACAAGTGTCCACCTTAAGATGCTAAAAAAAGAAAAACAAATTAACCAAAGGTAGAGGAAAAAAATAAAAAGAGCAGAAATCAATAAAATTGAAAATGGACAAGCAATAGCAATAAAAAAAATCAATAACTCTAAATCAAGAAAAAAGTGAAAGGTGAAATTACTAATATGAGGAATGAAAGGTATACTGTTAGATGTTAAAAAGATCACAAGGAAATATTATAAATATTTTCTTTCACACCAATATATTCAACAACTTACTTGAAATGGTCAAAATGTTTAACACACAAATTACCAAAACTGAAATAAGAAGAAAGAGCAACTCTCAATAGCCCTATATCTAAGGATTGCCTGCAACCATCAGAAATACGAGGAGGCAAGGAAAGAATTCTTCTTAGAGCCTTCAGAGGGAGCATGTACCTGCCAACACCTTGATTTCAGACCTCTAGTTTCCAGAACTGAGATAGAATAAATTTCTGTTCTGTTAAACCACATGGTTTGTGGTAATTTGTTATGACAGTGCTGAGGAAACTACTACACATGTGAATAATATGCTAGAGGTAATGGAATAAAAAATGTATTACATTTAATGACTGACTTATTGTTGCCTCTTATTGTGGGGCTACTAGAAATTCTAAATTACATTATATTTCTAGTGAATAACACTGACCTAGCAGTGGCAATAAGGCAAGAAGAAACAAAAGGCATACGCTGGCAATAAGAAGCAAAAATGGCTTTCTCTGCAGACATGACTGTGTATGAAGAAAATCGTAAGGAATCTACTTGAAAGCTACTAGAATTAAAAAGTGAATTAAAAAAAGTGAATTTAGTAAGACAACTAAATCAATTGTATCTTTTACAATATCAACAAAAGTTGAAGAAAAAAATTTTAAATACAGTTTCATTAACAATGGAAAGTATCAAAAAACATTAAATACTTCAGGATAAACTGAACAAAATATATACAAAGCCTATAAAAGGAAAATCACAAAAACACTGCAGAGAAAAAAAACTAAAGAAACCTAAATAAATAGAGAGATATACCATGTTAAAATATCAGAAGTCTCAATATTATTAAGATGTCAATTCTCCTCATCAGGCTTTTTGTAAATACTGACAAGCTTAGTCTATAGTTTATATGAAAATGCAAAAGATCCAAAATAACCAAAGCAATGTTGAAAAAAGACAATGTTGAAGGATATATGCTACCTGACTATAAGGCTTGATAGAAAGAAATAAAGACAATATAGTATTAGTATAAGAATCTAGGCCAAGAGAGGTGCCTGCATAAATTCAGTCAGTTGAGCAACCGACTCTTGATTTCAGCTCAGGTCATGATCTCCAGGTTTCTGCCATCAAGCCTTGAACTGGGCTCTGTGCTGCCAGTGTGGAGCCTCCTTAGGATTCTCTCTCTCCCTCTCTCTCTGCCCCTCCCCTGTTTACATGTGCATGCGCATGAGCTCGCTCACGTGCTCTCTCTGTTGCTCTCTCAAAATAAATAAATATTTAAAAAATACACAGACCAACGGAACAGAAAAAGAAACTAGAAATAGACCCACACTTACAAAAAATAAAAAGGAGTCAGATCATATACAACCTCCAAAACTAGTAAGGGAAACAAATATGAAGGAAGGTAAGAAAAGAAACTCTACAGAATAAAATAACTAAGTGGAATGATAATAACTTTTCCCCCTAAATAGTGTGATCAGGAAAAACAGCTCAGAAAAACAAACATGTAAATGGAATAGCATAAACAAGGGCTCTAAGAGAAAGAATCTAAAAGTTAGCTGGTGTGACAGGTACACACTGGACAAGAAGACAAGGAGAAGATATGGCTAGAGAGAAGGCTTCCGAGCCAGAGTAAATGTATGTATTACATGATAGTTCTCAATTTATTCATTTTTTCCATCCCTACCACTGCTGTTCTCAATTCTCACCTGGATGCCCTCAAGATATTCTGACTGATGAACTTGCAGCCTCACTCAAGCTGCTTTCCCAAATCCATCCTTCATACAATTGAGCCAAAGATATTTAACAGCCTAAAATCATTACATGGTTTTCTGTTCCCTACAATGTACAGTCTCAATTTCTTATTTGACTTTTACGACCCTTCATGACATAGCCCCTGCTTTCCCCTCCAGCTTACTCTCCACTTCCCTCCAAACTACCTGTGCCCCCACACTACATTACTTGTATTTTAATAAAATTCACCATGTTTTCATTACTTTGTACCTTTCATATCATTCTTTGAGTTTTAAATCAAATGCCTCCTTCTATGTAAATTTACACTCTCTAATCCACACCAGACACAGTTTAGGGACCTCCCCCTGCTCCTGTAGAGAAGTTTGCTCTATCCTGGATATGTCATGTTGCAGCTATGATATTTAAGACTGTTTATCTTACTAGCTTTTAATATTTAAAAAAAAAACTTTTTTAATGTTTATTTTTTAGAGAGAGAGAGAGAGGGAGAGAGAGTGTGTGAGCAGGGGAGGAGCAGAGAGAGAGGGAGACACAGAAACCAAAGCAGGCTCCAGGCTGAGCTGTCAGCACAGAGCCCAACGAGGGGCTAGAACTCACAAAGGCGAAGAGATCATGACCTGAGCTGAAGTCGGATGCTTAACCGACTAAGCCACCCAAGTGCTCCTTAGCCATTAATATTTAGACTGTATGTTATTCATCTTTTATCCCTAGCAGATAGCACAGTACCTATTTAACAGATTCTTTTTTCCGTAATTAAAAAGAGACTCATAACATCTATGCTTTTAGGATCTAAGCATCCTTAAATTAAGATATATATGAACTGCATATACACAATAAAAAACCAGATTCAAGGAATCATATAAAATATTACAAAGACTTTTAAAATCCTATAAAATTACTCTTGTATAAGTCAAAAGATTTTAAATCTAAATTTGTAAACAGTAGATTTGGTTGAAATAAGATACACTGAAAAACATTTATGTCCCACAATACTACTTTATTTTATTTATTTTTCACAATATTACTTTAATTATTAAGAATTCCTTTCCAACAATAGCCAAATTATGGAAAGAGCCTAAATGTCCATCAACTGATGAATGGATAAAGAAATTGATTTATAAACACAATGGGGGGCGCCTGGGTGGCGCAGTCAGTTAAGCGTCCGACTTCAGCCAGGTCACGATCTCGCGCTCCGTGAGTTTGAGCCCCGCGTCGGGCTCTGGGCTGATGGCTCAGAGCCTGGAGCCTGTTTCCGATTCTGTGTCTCCCTCTCTCTCTGCCCCTCTCCCATTCATGCTCTGTCTCTCTCTGTCCCAAAAATAAATAAACGTTGAAAAAAAAAAAATTTATAAACACAATGGAATACTACTTGGCAATGAGAAAGAATGAAATCTGGCCATTTGTAGCAATGTGGATGGAACTGGAGAGTGTTATGCTAAGTGAAATAAGTCATACAGAGAAAGACAGATACCATATGTTTTCACTCTTATGTGGATCCTGAGAAACTTAACAGAAGACCATGGGGGAGGGGAAGGAAAAAAAAAGTTAGAGACGGAGACAGCCAAACCATAAGAGACTCTTAAAAACTGAGAATAAACTGAGGGTTGATGGGGGGTGGGAGGGGAAAGTGGGTGATGGCATTGAGGAGGGCACCTGTTGGGATGAGCACTGGGTGTTGTATGGAAACCAATTTGACAATAAATTTCATATTAAAAAAATAAAATAAAATAAAATTCATTCCTGCAAAAAAAAAAAAAAAAACAATTCCTATAAGAGGGGCAGGCGCCTGGGTGGCTTAGTAACTAAAGCCTCCAACTCTTCATTTAGGCTCAGGTGATGATCTTGTGGTTTGCAGATTCGAGCCTCTAGTCAGGGCTCTACGCTGATAGCGTGGAGCTGCTTCGAATTCTCTCTCTCTCCCTCTCTCTCTGCCCCTCCCTCACTTGCATGCTTGTACACTCAAAATAAATTAATAAACTTTAAAAAAAAGAATTCCTATAAGAATATTACTTATTATATTTTTAAAGTAAAATTAGTAGACATAGAAACTTGTAAGTCAGTAATAGGGAGCACTGTGAATTTATATTTTGATATGTACTCAATAAATTCAAGTCATACACATCTACAGCTTTTCATCTTTAATTCTGTTTTCAATTGAATACTATATTATAGGAGCACTAATAATCCACTGGAAATGAAACAGTTCAAAGAATGCTTACTCCCTCAAAAGTTTAAAAAGTAATTTGGTTTGGACCATCATATTAGCAAAATGATTTCATTATCACATCATTTAAGAGTAATAAAGTGGAATTAGTAAAATGCTAAAACACAGAGAAATAGTTAAATCCACTGTGAAACAGTAAAACTTTGGACTATTACAAAACCATAAAATAATATTAATATGCAGCACCAGGGGAAAATGTGATGTTTAAAAAGACAACTATATGAATATTACCCACAGAATCATACACAAGTATAGATAGGATTAGTATATTTTACTGATTAATATATTATACAAATAGAATAAGAATACAGAAAAATGTAAGATATATAAGAATCAATTTTTCTCCCTTTGGAATTTCCTTTAATCATGTTATATTTCTTTCCAATAAAAAGTTTTCAAGCAGCACATTAAGCTCTATTACACTTATTTATATGTATTACGTACTGCCATAAGTAGAAAAAAAAATTTAAGTTTATAAACTACCTAATTTCATCCCAAAAAATACTGTTTGAATTTTCAAATAATAAAATTATCTGATTTTGGAATTTCCTACAATCTGATGCTAACCCTATACTTTTACGCTAGCTGTACTGTGTAAAATTTTCCCCAATTTTTAACCCTTACAAAGGAATCTTCCATCCCAACAAGGCATCCCATTTACTGAGTCTGTCAAACCGACAATCTGCAAGAGGAGAGAAAACTCCTGGCACCAGCTGAGAGAAGATAAAATTTTAATTCGTGTATTAGGAAAGCTTGTTTGCCCTCACTAACCAAATTTCAGCAAGCATATTACATTGGAAATTGAAACTATAACAGAAATTCCCTGCTGCAAATCAGAAAGACCAAATAAGACAACCTGCCTCTGACTCAGCAGCTTTCTTTTTCTTTTCAACCTGTACATAGGCTAAGACTGAAACCTAACTTTCAAACTGAGCAGCAAGAAGAGCCAATGCAAAATCAGTAACTATCCAGGCAGGAAACTCCAAAGAAAATATGACATGTTCTGGTCATAACTGAAAGAGACATAAAGAGCAAAGGTGCCTTTATGTTTCTTTATCATGCAAAAATCCCTTGTGTATAGCTACAAATTAGCTTTTATTGAAGATACTTAACATGTTTCTTTATACAGAGCACCTCAACCAAATAACCTTCTAAGTCTGGCACTGTGAATTTTTACAGCCTACACATCACTGCAGTTCCTTGTAATTTAAAACATTTGCGTTTTAAGAACACTCTCCACACACCATCTCTACTGCCAATTTCTTCAGCTTGGAAACTCAAGTTTATACTACAAAATACTATGTTTACTCTCAACAACAGAATGCTCTCATTTACAAATTATCCAAGAGTAAATTACTCCAAGATACAACTTCAACATTTCTAACATCATCGCTTTTCTATTATCCAAATTAACAAGTCTAAACAGTAGTACACTAAGTGAGGTACCATGGCAAAAGTCAACTGGCCTATTATCAGTTCACTAAAATCTGTAATACAAATCAACTCTTTTGCAAAATGGCCACAGGAGATATCAATGTAGGGGATAGTGTGGACTGAGTTTGCCATTGCCAGAAAAAGGAGTCAAAGCAAGCCTGTATGAGGCAGATCATCCTCATGGATACAAATCGAAATTCATTTCTGAGTCCCCAGTCTCACACCAAGACAGTTAACCAACTTTTTAACAGTAATACAAACAACAGGGCAGAAAATAAAATATATAAGGGCTTTTTTTCATGGTTATATTGATCAAGAACTGACGGGCAATCTTCAACGCTCAAAGATAGTTTCCCTTTTGATAGTGATTTTGCTCTCATGTGCACACAGATCATCATAAACAATGCGCTTCGTTTCACACCATAGCCTCAGATCAAGTACTTCTAGAAAACTTGGCGTCTTAGCACTAAAATTCTTTCCTATATTCTACTATATCCTTCACCTTCCAAACCGGAAAGGTAGATCTATCCCCACGTAAACTGGAGTCTAAAGACTTAACACGAGTTTGCACACAAAGTCTCAGTAAATCAAAATCCCAGATTACAGTGCTTGACAATCTCTTCGGCAAAAACACACACAGTTCATTACTGGAGATGACACTTAACCCTCACATTTGCACAAGTGACTTCGGTAACTGCCCTAAATTTTCCCGTGTGGAAAAAAAAAACAAAAAACAAAAAAACACATAATGGGACCGGGCGGGGGTACTATTTAAAAACTGGGTCATTCCTTATTTGTTCTGATGAGACGGTCCTCGGGAGGGAAAAAGGTTCACGAAGCATCCAAAGAAAAAAGAAAGTACAGCATCCTCGGTGTAGAAAAGTTACAGCTCTTTACACAAGTCAGCTCTAGGGGCTCGTTAGTTGGTTTTATTTGTGTTTAGTCACTCGGAGTTGAATGGAACCAGTCCTCCGAAAAGTCATTCCCCACAAGGAAGCCCTGGAGGTTCAGCCACGGTAATGCAGAGGAGGAAATGCCCTCAATTCACCTGCGACACCTGCCCGGGCGCCCAGGTCTCTCCTCGCGCCCAGACCCCTGCCCTAGCTCCCCGCCCCCTGTGCCCCAATCCCCGCCCTGCCCCCTCCCAGACGGCCGTCGCCCCGGAGGTCCCCAGGGCCCAGACCCCTCGCGCGTCCTGCGAGCGGCTCTCTGGAGCCTGGACGGGCGGCGCGGGGAGGCCCGTCCTGGCGCGGCCTCTCCCCCATCCTCACACCCCGCAGGCTCCAGGGACTCCCCGCCCCCGGAAACAGCGGAGAAACTAGGCCGGGAACGCCAGCCCCGGCCACTATCCGCCTCCTTGGCTACCCCCCGCAGGCGGGCCATCGGAACTCAACCCTCCGAGTTGCTACCTGTCCCGCGCCCTCTCAGCCCGGGAGCGCGGGCCGAGTGGAGGCGCGCCGCAGGGTTCGTCCGCGAAAGGCCCTCCACCGCAGACTCACCTGCCGCCTGCTCCACCTTCAGTGCCACCCAGAAACAGCCCCTTGCTGGGGCATGAAAGCGCCGGCTACGCGGCCTGCGCGCCCTCGCCACAGCCGGGCGGGGGGACTTGCTCCCGCGGCCGCCGCCGCCACGGCCGGATCTGCGCCTGCGCCGCCTGACGGGCTCGGTCTCGAGGGGCGCCGCATGCAGCGATAACGGCCGGGAGCGCGAGCTCGCGCGGGCGCCTCGGCTCTCCCGGGTCCGGCGGTGCGGGCGGCGGGTCGCCTAGTAGCAGCCGGCTGCAGTGCCGCCCCGACAGCTGACGGCCATATTCCTGTTCCCTTTTCTTTTTTTCTCCCCCTCCTTCCGCCCTTTTCCACAGAACAGCACTTTCCTTTTCCCCCTCCCTCTCCCTTTCCTACTGCGGGGGTGGGTGGAAAAGGGCGTGGGGGGAGGGGTGGAAAAGGGAGGCCGCGGGGGCGGGGCAGTGCTAGAGTCCCGCCCCCGGGGAGGGCCGAGGCCGCGCGGTCACTGCTCCCCTCCCCCCGCCTCCCGCCGCGACCCCCGCGGGGTGCGAGGTCCCAGCCCGGCCCCCTTGGAGCCCCTCCTCCGCATTCGCTCCGCGGGTCCTTCGCCGAAAAGGAGCTGGGAGTGAAGGAAGGGCCCAGGGCGCTACTCTGCTGCCCTTCTTGCGGGGCTCCGACTCTGTGTGGTGTGGGTTTATCGCCCCGGCCTCAGGCAGGTGGCGGCTGCTCCTCTAGGGTTTATCAAAAACGGGGAAAGGGACACCGAGTCCCTCAGTCCTGGGAGAAGAATGCTGAGCGGGATTCACGTCCCTGGACGAGAAGTTTTCCTTTCCGGGGTGAGAACTGAAATTTCCACGCATGACGGGGGGCGCCTCTGAGGCCGGATAGAGACCCGCCGACTGGGGCTACCCGAAGCCCTTTTCCGGCTGCAGCGCCCCAAGAGAGTCCTTGGCCGCGCTTCGTGTCGCTACCTGGGCCGAGATTTCGGGATGGGGACTCCGAATGTGGAAATGGGTTGTTTAACCAGTTCTCTCCTGCCTCCTAAGTTTAGGCTCCGTGTCTACATGGATGCACGCAAATTCCTTTCGCCTCCATGCAAATTTTGCAAAATATTTTTGACAACATTTGGAAGTTATTACAGTGAGAAAGAATAACAGTTATTCAGGAAGAAGCAAGTGGTTTGAAACGGTTTTTACCTCCTGGCAAAAAAATAAAAGTAAATGGCGAATGATTTCACAGATTTCATGACAGGTCAAATTTAGAACTGGTAATATTTGTGTATATCTGATGAGTATTTACATATATAATGATCATTTTCCTGAGAATTACTTTATTGATTCAATCTGCCCTTTTGCCAAAAAGTGTAAGATTAGACCTCGGTCATGAGCGCCTTGTTGTCCGTTTACTTCTGAAGTTTATTGTATATACGAATGGTTTGAGTTTTGCAGCCAATAGCAGAAACCGTTTTTTTTTTTTAATGTTTATTTATTCTTGAGGGGGAGAGAGAGAGAGAGACTGTGAGTGGGGGAGGAGCAGAGACAGACAGACAGACAGAATCCGAAGCAGGCTCCAGGCTCTGAGCTGTCAGCACAGAGCCCCACGCGGGGCTGGAACTCAGCATCCCTGAGATCATGACCTGAGTTGAAGTCAGAGGCTTAACTGACTGAGCCACCTAGGCACCCCGAAACTGTTTTCTTAACTACATTAGCAGTCCGAATTGATTCTGTAGAAATGCATAGCAGTGGAAATAATGCTAATTTAGTAATAGTCTGGAGTCCGTTTGAGCCCAGTGGACCCATCTTCGACAATCTGGACAACTAGGACTTGAACAGTTAGCTTATGGACTTCTTGTCCTTACTTTCTCAAGTCATATTATTTAATTGTTTAAAAGCATTTAATATAGACAAGATGTCTTAATGGGTAGATTTCATTAACACAGATAGTCTTTTTCTTCTTGGTTTTTTGCAACCACAGAAATAAAAAATGGAAGAAGCCAGTGTATCTCTTCCATTTATTTGACAGATTTTTCTCAATTTGCAATGTGGGTTTTAACTTTTTTCATTATTTTAATTGCCCTATAGATGTATAGTAGATTTTCATTGTCATTGTCTACCTAAAATTTCATGAATGGGGGCACCTGGGTGGCTCAGTGGGTTAAGCATCCAACTTCGGCTCAGGTCATGATCTAGCAGTTCGTGAGTTCAAGCCCTGTGCTGACAGTTCAGAGCCTGGAGCCTGTTTCAGATTCTATGTCTCCTTCCCTCTCTCCCCTCCCCTGATCATACTCTGTCTCTCTCTCTTTCAGGAAATAAATAAACATAATTTTTTTTTTAATTTCATGAATGAACTTGTATATTTTGGGCCCAATATTTTTGTTTCACTAGCTTTTCTTGGATCTGAAAGTCCTTAATTCAAGGACCTTCTCAACTGCAATCTTTTGTATCCAGAATTGAAATAAGTTCACTTTAATTTTTAACATGTAAATACTTAAGTCTAAAACATGCGAGGGGAACTGGAGAGCCCAATAACAACATAATTGTTATAATCCTTATAGTATCATGGTTTCAGCTGAGCCTTTATAGATGCAGGAATGCATAGGAGAATCGCTCAGCCCATTGAAGAGGGGAATACAGACATCTGATTGGGCATGGTCACTGCAGATTTCTGAGGATGAGCAACGCAAAAGAGTTTAATGGAAATGCTGAAAATTTTCTTAAAATAAGCAAAATTTTTTCAGTGCTACAGCTTGCCAAGTGATTGCCCTCTTCCTGTTTGTTCCCTTGAAAAACTTCTAAACACTAGTTTTCACAAGACTATTCAAAGACCTTTACATGTCTGTACTCCTTTTTATCTGTTTTATTCAACTCCATATTTAACAGAAGCATTATGAATGTAGCAGTTTACTCTGATTATTGTAATTAATTATTTTTGCAATTTCTTAATGTCTGAATTCCATACTAGATTGTAAGGCCTGTGAGAGCAAGGTTCACGTGTCACATGTGTATTCACATATCATATTCTCTTTCAAATTCAGAATAGCCAACATATGATCAACTTTTTAAAAAAAATTATTTTAAAAAAAATTTTTTTTTCAACGTTTATTTATTTTTGGGACAGAGGGAGACAGAGCATGAACGGGGGAGGGTCAGAGAGAGAGGGAGACACAGAATCGGAAACAGGCTCCAGGCTCTGAGCCATCAGCCCAGAGCCCGACGCAGGGCTCGAACTCACGGAGCGCGAGATCGTGACCTGGCTGAAGTTGGACGCTTAACCGACTGCGCCACCCAGGCGCCCCTAAAAAAATTATTAATGTCTATTGATTTTTGAGAGAGAAAGCATGAGTGTGGAAGGAGCAGAGGGAGAGGGAGATACAGAATTAGAAGCAGGCTCCAGGCTCTGAGCTGTCAGCACAGACCCAGATGTGGGGTTCGAATTCACAAGCCGTGAGATCCTGACCTGAGCCAAAGTCGGAGGCTTAACCAACTGAGCCACGCAGGTGCTCCATTATATGATAGACTTTCAAAAAGTATTTGATGAATGACTGACATAAATCATGGTTCCCTCACTTTCTTCCACTTCTCTGGCAAGTTACTTAATTTTCCTTGTGTGTAAAGTGGGTAAAATAATATTCACAAGAAGTAAGATCATTTATTAATTTACAATAAGCTATAATGTCAAACAGACCAGTCTAGTAATCAATACTTAGCACATGTGATAGGCAGCCTTTTTTTGTACCTTACAATGATCTCTGCCTCCTGCGTTATGCCCTTGTATAATCTCCTTACATTGGGTGTGGGGTGGGCTTATTGACTAGCTTCTAACACACAGAATACATCAGGAGTGATGAGATGTCTCTAACAAGATGAGGCTATTAAAAAAACCTGTGGCTTCACTCTTGGATTCTTTCTCTCTTATCCTCCTGGATTGCTTACTCTAGGTAAGCCAGCTACCATGTCATCAGGCAGCTCTGTGAAGGAGTTCAGAAGTGTATCCTTGCCAAGTTGAGCTTTGAGAGGACTGTGGCCACAGCCAACACCTCTATTTTAGCCTCCTGACAGACCCCGAGCCAGAATCACCCAACTAAGCTGCTTCTGCTTTCTTTACTCACGGAAACCGTGAGATAAATATTTCTTGTGGGGTGCCTGGGTGGCTCAGTCGGTTGAGTATCCGACTCTTGATTTCGGCTCAGGTCATGATCTCACAGTTCGGTTTGTGAGTTCAAGCCTAGCATCAGACTCTGCACTGGCAAGATCAGCTTTGGTGATTTCATAATTGAGTATGGAGGAGAAACTCGTAAATTCTTAGCTCTTTATTTTCCCAGTCAAAATAAATTAACTCTTGATTCTCTAGGATAGCCTCCACAGCATGCAAATCTGATCCTGATCTCTACTTTCTGATGTATAATCCACATGTTCTACTGGCGAGTTATTTGGGTCCAGCCCCTTACTCTTCATTTCATTTTTGAAAACATAGGATTTGAAGGCCTGTTGATTCATGCCCACAGGCACTCTGATATACTTCTGGAAAGAGTTTTAAGTAAGAATGATATCACCGAACACAAGATCTGCATTATTCATATGATATCTAAATGACCCAGTGTGTCCTACTCTCCACAGGGAGCATTAGCACACTCTGTTTGTGCCCCCCTCCAGTATCTTTATCTGGCTGTGGACTCTGTATCATCATTCACAGAATGGCCTCATCGAGAGTCTTTTGGAGTTACTCGGCATATTCTTCATCCAATTCTCTTTACTAGGCCTATGGGCCAAACATAGCTGGACTAGCAGTGTGAAGGACGGGCACAAGGCTCTTGGTCTTGAGTCAAAGTGGAGTAAACGATCCTGAGAACAATGTCCTAACATCATAAAGAAGAGTAGGGATTAACAAAGGGAGAAAAACAGAGAAAGAAATAATGGGTAGAGAGGTTGACAAGAAGACACCTTATATGAATATCTGAGACACAAGACCAGCTGTCCATGGCTGGATTTCATGGGCTCCCTACAGGATTTTAAGTCGAGGGCATAGTCCTCTACCCTCAGGCTTTCCCCACTCCTGGGGAACAGTGTCTGGGCTCACTTGAACACCACTCTAGCACCCAACACCTCCAAATATGGTTAGTCTCCCTAACTAACATACGTCTACACTCATCCATCCAGGTATATTCCTAGTTTCCCACTTTTACTGTTGCCTATCCTGACTAGAGTTCAACTCTAACCTGCTTACCTTTTTCTGAGCCTTAATTCTTTTATTCCTCACATCATAGCAAATCATCCTGACCATAGGTCAAGAAATATATGTATTCTGTATTTCAAAGATTAATTAAAAAAAAAAAACTTTTATTAAGAAAAAAAACAGGGGTGCTTGCGTGGCTCAGTGAGTTAAGCATCTGACTTCAGTTCAGGTCATGATCTCATGGGTTCGAGCCCCACATTGGGCTCTGCACTGACAATGTGAAGCCTGCCTGAGATTCTGTCTCTCCCTCTCTGTCTGCCCCTCCCCCACCTATTCGCTCTCTCTGAGCGAATTTAAAGTTTAACTTTAAAACAAACTTTAAACTTTAAAACAAAAGAAAATAAAAAAACAATAAATACAAACATAAACAAAACTAATAGTATGATGAACTCTTCTGTGTTTATCACCCAGCTTCAACTCATAGTTAGTCTTGGTTTCATGTATCCCCTTCCTCACTTCCCTCTCCTCACCAAGTATTTTGAAGCAAATACTTGACATTTCATTTCATCTGTAAACACTTCAGCAGGTAGCTCTAAAAAATAAGGATTTTTTGGGGGTGTCAGGGTGGCTCCATCAGTTAAGTGGCCGACTCTTGATTTCTGCTTAGGTCATGATCTCACAGTTGTGGGATTGAGCCCTTTATCAGGTTCTGTGCTGGGCATGGGGCCTACTTGAGATTCTCTCTCCCCTCTTCCTCTACCCCTGCCCTATTTGCACACACACAGACTCTCTCTCTAAAAAAAAAAATAAGAAAAAAAGATAAGGACTTTTTAAAAAACATAAGCACAAGGCCATTCTCATCACTAAAAATTATTTTAATTAATATTTTACTTTATTATGGGGCACCTGGGTGGCTCAGTCAGTTGAGCGTCGGACTCTTGATTTCCTCCCAGGTCATGATCCCATAGTCGTGGGATCAAGCCCCAGGCCAGGCTCTGCACTGAGCATGAAGCCTGCTTAAGATTCTCTCCCTCTGCCCCTACCCACCCCCCACCGTGCTCTCTCTCTCTCTCCCTCTAAAATAATATATATATATGTTTTATATTATTAAATATTTGGGTTTTTTTTTTTTTGAGAGAGAAAGAGAGAGAACGTGCATGTAAGTGGGGGAGGGGCAGAAAGTGGAAGAGCAAGTAGCCAAAGCAGACTCAGCAGAGAACCCGAGTAGGGGCTTGAACTCACAAACCATGAGATCATGACACACGCCAAAGTCTGATGCTTAACTGACTGATCCACCCAGGGGCCCAAGGGTTTTTTTTTTTTTTTTTAATGACAAAAAAAAGCTGCAAAGTATTAATATTGCATACTCTCTTACCCCTTTCCACTCTTCATGGATGTATACAACTCCTCCCTGGAGGGTTCGAGTTTGCATTACACCTCTGATTGGTAAACTAGAATGTTGCTACCCAGATTCCCCCATGATTCAGATAATATAGGGTAGGGACTCTTTCCTTTGAAATTTGCCCACTTAAAGATGTTTCACTATTCAGGGGCACCTGGGTGGATCAGTCTGTTCAGCATTCGACTCTTGATTTCCTCTCAGGTCATGATCTCGCGGTTTCGCGAGTTTGAGCCCTGCATTGGCTCTGTGCTGATAGTGCAGAGACTGCTTGGGATTCTCTCTCTCTCTCTCTCTCTCTGCCCCTCCCCTGCTTGTTCTCTCTCTCAAAACAAACTTTAAAAAAAATTATTAAGGATGTTTCACTATTCAGATTAAAGACCCCATAACACATAACAGAGACTGCCTAAAAAAATCTCAAAATTAATAGCTAATTTCTAGCTTATATTTAATGTGAGTTTAATAAGCACAGTATTGTTTTACTGGCAAAAAAATAATTGGGATCTGGTGCTGATACCCTTTAACACCTACTCAAATTTTCCCCTACTTTCATGGCTCCTTTCACACAGAAAAAGAGAAAATGACCTGAATACCAGAAGCTATCACTAAACCAGAATAATTTCAACCTCTTTTTGTTGTTCTCTCAACTCTAGTTCTCTAGCCCAATTTCTCTGAGCTATGTACTTAGCCATCAAACTACCTCCAGTGTCTAAATGATATCTACCATTTTACATGTTCAAAGCACAACTCTTACTTCCCTCCCTGCATGGCATCTCCCCCCAAATATTCCTTTTTAAGCTACCTCATTTCATTATATGCCACCACAATCTATCTATCTTGCCAAATGATGTCCTCTTCAACCCCCAGATCCAAAGATGGATCACTTGAACTAGGGGTTAGGGAAGATGTCATTTGGCAAAATAGAGAAGAAATGGAGCTGGCGTCAGCATTGGGAGAACTGTCCAGCACTCTCAGAGGCCAGTACTGGGCGAGCCACAAAAGGACCATTGCCTACAGACCATTGGTTGCCATTTAGTGGTACACAACAGGCAGTTATGTGACATCAAATGAAGCAGTCACCTCAGCTGTGTGTCTGACCATTGAGGCATGTGGTCTTTCCATTGGCATCAGCCTGCATATAGCTGTGACTCTGTTTTTTTTTTTTTTTTTTTAAGGGCTTGAACTCACAACCTTGAGATCTAGACCTGGGCTGAGATTAAGAGCCGGACATCTAACTGAACCACCCAAGCACCCCTGTGACTCTTGACTAAAAGAATATAAGCCTGTATCCTGAGATCTGAACACCTAACCACATTGTGCATGTAAACCACAGCTTTTTTTAGTTTTCCAGGATCAGGTCAGAGGGACTCAACACCCAGAAAGACAGTAATGGTATAGAAGGGAAAGCTTTGGGAGGGACTGGGCGAGGTAAAACCATCACCTTACAGAGAAAATATGTGTTAGATAAGCTGTATTCAGGCATGACTTACAGTGCTTTTGACCACGAGTTCAATGTTAATAAATCAATGATATATATTAAATAAGGTTTCTTTAAACAGAAACACACATAAAATGAGGTTATATGTTGATTGGTTGAAGCAAATGTGAGCAAAGTCTCTCAGGAAAATATTTCTGGTAGGAACAATGGTTAGCATTTGCTAATTCAGTGTTCCCTGCCTACCCTATTTAAAACAACAGTCACATCATATCATCTTGCCCTGTTTTACGTTTTCCCCATACTCTGGTCACTGACATTTACTGGATATTTATGTGTTTACTATCATATCAGCATATAAGTTCCATAGGACAGGAACTTTATTTTATTCACTAATGTATCCCAGGCTAGAAAAGCAGTAATAATCCATAAATATTGTTGGTGAATCAATCAAATAATTTAACAGCCCTTAAGGCGTCTGTTCTCATCACCAATTTTCAGCCTTCATGTTTATGGTCATTGTTCCATTCGTGGTTTTACTGAAACCCTAGTCCAGGTAAACCCCACCTGGCTACCTCCATCTCTCTAATCCTGCATATGCCTCTGGGACTCTTATCCTATTTCTTCCCTGTGCAGTCTAAGTAAGAAAGTTCTTTGAGTGGGTCCAGAGCATTAAAAATAGTTGTGCATAACTCTATGGTAGCAGTAGTCATTAGCTGACAATGCCTAAAAAGAGAACAACAGCAAGTTAGCAGACCCTGTCTTAACAGATTGGAATGGCATGTTAATTCTCAACCTAATGATTTATTTACTGATGCCTGCTGCCTTCATTAAGAATTATTAGAGCATTTTCTTTTGAGCTTATCAAAGGGAAAATTGTATTTGTGTTTACTTTAGTCACTAAGGTTAATTGCCATTTTAATACTCTTTTGATGTGCTAATAGCTCTTAATGAGGATCATTAATTAGAAAACTAAAAGGAGAAGGCAGGTTTTTGCAGAAAATTTGAATCTATTCCCACTACTCCCCTAAACTCCATTTCTGGGACTTAACTACTCATTTCACCTAGATTTCTACAGTTAAATCAAATTGAGGCCAATTATAGTCATTGGGGAAGAGTAGAGCAGACAGACTTTTGGATGCTTGCTTACTCCATGAGCAAGTTATTTAATGTCCCTGAGCCTCTTTCCTCATGCATAAAATATTTATCTTGCAGAGTCATTTAAGATTATTATCATATGCAGCAACCATTCATCAAGCACCTTCTTTATTTTTTTTTTTAATGTTTATTTATTTTTGAGACAGAGAGAGACAGAGCATGAGCAGGGGAGGGGCAGAGAGAGAGGGAGACACAGAATCCAAAGCAGGCTCCAGGCTCTGAGCTGTCAGCACAGAGCCAGACCTGGGGTTGGAACTCACAGACTAGACCATGAGATCATGATCTGAGCCAAAGTCAGACGCTTAACTGACTAAGCCACCCAAGCGCCCCTATCAATCCAGTCCCTAAGCTAGGTACTCAACCTTCATTGTCTACTACTCCGCCCCTATAGGGAAATTGTCATTATAGTTTCCCCTGAGATAATATATGTAAAGCCTCTGTCATAGTGAACAGCACAAACTTGGACAGCAGTTAGCATACTACAGCCCCTCGGCCAAATCTACCCTGATGCCTGTTTTTGTAAATTAAGTTTTATTGGAACACAGCCATGCCCATTTGTTAACTGTTGTCTATGGCTACCTTTGCACTAAAATGGCAGAATTGAAGAGTTATGACAGAGACAATATGGCCCACAAAAACAAAAATATTTGCTCTTTGATCCTTTATAGAAAAAGTTTGCCAACTCATATGCTAGGAGACCAACAATAGTTAGTCTGATTTACTTATGCATCCAAACAGGAGGGCAAGAAAAAAAAAAAAGCAGATCTAGAGAGGGGGTCACAAATGACTAGAGTCCCAAGGGATCAAAGATTCTTACCAAAAAAGGGGGGGAAATCGAAGTGAATAGAAATCCTAATTTGTGACTTCCAGATACATTGCCTACTGCAGAATGAGCAACCTCCCAAATGAAAGTGGGAAGCATGTGCTTATGGAAGAGCTAGAATTCAGTTATGAGTGCTCAGGAGAGAGCCAGGTGAAAGTGCTCAGTGAATGGGTTAAGGATGTAGAGGAGAAATCTGTTTATCATGGAAAAGCTCAGGAAGCAGAGGGGAAAGGTTTGTAGAGGAAGAGTAAAAGCAGTGGTAGCTGCAGAATGTCTATAACAAAGGGACTTAGGAGTCTCGCTGGTTGAAAAAATGTCACTTATCCATTCCAAGAATGGATGAAGTGAACTGAAGGAGATCTTGGGAAATCTGCATCTGCTCTCTAATGCCCCATAGACACTTTCTATCAGTGGGAGGTAAAGAATGGGAAAGGGAAGAAAAAGTACAAGCAGCACAAAAAGGCATGACAAAAAGTGCTTATATTTTGAACAGTGACTAAAGACGATAAGAAGCATGATAAACATGGTGGAATATTCTGGCTTCACGATTTCCAAAGGATTCATATTATACACTTGCTTTACCTTGGGTAGAAGCCCAGGTCCTGGTAGAATCAGTGGCCTGTGGAAGTTGATGGTCTGACCTGTAAATTTTGTAGGCCAGAAGTGAACAGGTCTTAAACATCAGTGCTTTAATTGTAGGTATTCAGCAATTCTGTCAATGAAGTTGTTTCCATTCTTTAAACCTATTGGAATTATGGCAATCAATAGACCATAACACAGAAAGGTATTTGGAAATAATGGCTAAAAAGAAAAGAAAAGAAAGTGAAACCATACTGTCAGAAGTTCTTAGTCATGTTTTTTGATATGCTTTTGCTTTCTTGGTTGTTTTGGGTTTTTTTTCCCCCCGAGATAGCACTATCTTTTAAAATATTTTTGTAGTTGTAGGAAAGTCATATAAATGGACCATGATTTCTGGAAAGTTAAAAACAAACAAACGAAACAAGCAACCACCTCTAGTGTTGTTTCAGGGGAGTTCTGACTCTTTAGCGCATATTCTCCTTTCACTTCTTGTTTTTGTCATTCATTGTTCACGAGCCTTTTTTACTGTGTACTTTGCAAGTCATGGCATCTCCAGAATTTTTAAGGAGAGTCCTAACTTGTTTAATATCCATAGAGTCAGTATCTCAGGATGACTTTTCTGAAGATTCCATCCTACTGGGGACAAAACTCAGAAGCATTTTTAAGTTTACCTCTTTGGATTCAGTCCAGTTTGCCTTGATCCTAATATTCTTCAGCTCTTTCATTTTTTAAATATATGAAAGTTATTTAAAAATTTTTTTAATGTTTATTTATTATTGAAAGACAGAGAGAGTCAGAGCATGAGCAGGGGAGGAGCAGAGGGAGAGGGAGACACAGAATCTGAAGCAGGCTCCAGGCTCTGACCTGTCAGCGTAGAGCCTGCCATGGGGCTTGAACTCACAAACTGCAAGATCATGACCTGAGCCGAAGTCAGACACTTAACCGACTGAGCCACCCAGGTGCCCCTATGAAAGTTATTTTAGAGCTGGACTTATAAACTAGTTTTCTCAGAAGGCAGCTAAAATCAAAGTACTATTAGTGATGTTGTCCTGATGTGCTGAAAATAAGTTTTTTTTTAAGTTTAGTTATTTTGAGAGGGGGGGGAGCAGAGAGGGGGACAGAGAAAATCCCAAGCGGATTCTGTGCCCAGCACATGGCTTGATCCCACAACCATGGGATCATGACCTGAGCTGAAATCAAGAGTCAGACGCTTAACCGACTGAGCCACCTGGGCACCCCTGGAAATAAGTTTTTGAGCTGATATGTTATAAAGCATTTTAGTTTCAGAGAAAGGCCACAACTATTTATATAATTCAGCCAGAAAACATGCCTAAATTACAATTCATATTAAGTAAAGGAAAGACAAAGGACCGGTAATTTTTCACTCATTCAGTAAGTATTTATTGAATATCTACTAGGTATCTACACTGTTCTCAGCCATCTAGGGTTGGAGCAAGAACAAAACAGACGAAAACTCCTGCCTTTGGGAAGCTTATATGCTAGTGAGGGAAAACAGACAATAAACAAGATAAATAGGAAAAATATATAATATGGTAAAAAGTTGTAAATATAAGACAAAAATTGTACTGGTAAGGGGAGAGGGGGCTTTTGCCAATGAGCTATTTGTAATTCTTAGTAGGGACTCCAGTCAGCTTTGAATGCTCTTGATTTTTTCAAAATGCTTTGGAGCGGAGGGGCGCCTGGGTGACTCAGTGAGTTGAGCGTCCAACTTCTGCTCAGGTCATGATCTCACGTTCCTGAATTTGAGCCCTGCGTTGGGCTCTCTGCTGTCAGTGCGGAGCCTGCTCAGGATCCTCTGTCCCCCCCTCTCTCTGGCCTTCCCCCTTTAGTACTCTCTCTCAACAATAAATAAACCTTAAAAAAATGCTTTGAAGCTTACAAGATACTTAACTAGAAGCTTGACGAGGCTTCCAAGAGACAGGAGTTGGGACTGGTGGTAGCTTGCCCAGTTATCTGATTACTTAAGACCTTATGCATAGACAGAACATTATTCCATACCCAGCCTTCCCTATCTCCACCACCCTTTGGCCCTATCAGTTGCTTTTTATCTACTCAATTAAAGTAAAAAGGGCGGGGAGAGCACTAGAAGTATTTTTGCTTGTATTTTGAGTCTGATGCATTTTTGGAGCTTTTTAATTAATGAAATATATTGAAATTATAAAATTTTTATCTATCTATCTATCTACTTATTTTTACCAAACAAGGTGATTTTATCAAACCACAGGGATAGGACCTGTGGGCAGAAAGAACTGCCATAAATGTTTTTAAATTAACATACACGGTTATAATAGTTTCAGGTGTACAACATAGTGATCCAATGATTCTAAGCATTACTCAGTGCTCATCAAGACAAGTGTACTCTTCAGGGCACTTGGGTGATGCGGTTGGTTAAGCGTCTGGCTCTTGATCTTGGCTTAGGTCGTGATCTTACAGTTTGTGAGTTGGAGCCCTGTATCAGGCTCTGTGCGGACAGCACAGTGCCTGCTTGGGATTCTGTCTCTCCTTCTCTCTGCCCCCTCCCCAGCTTGTTCTCTCTCTGTGTCGCTCTCCAAATAAATAAATAAACTTCAAAAAAATTTTTTAAAAAAAGATAAGTGTACTTTTCACCTATTTCACCCATCCTCCCCCCCCCCCCCGGCATCACTTTGTTCTCTAGTTAAGAGTATGTTGTTTGGGGGGGTGCCCAGGTGGCTCAGTCGGTTAAATGTCCAGCTCTTGATTTCAACTCAAGTCATGGTCTCAGGGTTCATGGGTTTGAGCCCCTGATGAGATTTTGTACTGACAGTGGGGATCCTGCTTGGAATTCTCTCTCTCCCTCTCTCTCTGACCCTCCCCTGCTTGTGTGCTCTCGCTCTCTCTCTCTCTCTCTCTCTCAAAATAAATAAATAAAACATCAAAACAAAAAATATTCTCTCTCTCTCTTTCTGCCCCTCCCCCACACATGCATATACTCACACACGCTCTCTCTCTCAAAAAGACAAAAAAGAGGAGAGTCTGGTTTTTTTGTTTCTTTTTTTCTTTGTTTGCTTGGTTTCTTAAATTCTACATATGAGTGAAATCATTTGGTATTTGCCTTTCTCTGATTTATTTCACTTAGCATTATACCCTCTAGATCCAATAATGTTGCAAATGACAAGATTTTATTACTTTTTTATGGCTGAGTAATATCCCAGTGTGTGTGTGTGTGTGTGTGTGTGTGTGTACACATCTTTTTTTTTTTTTTTTTTTTAGATTTATCTATTTATTTTGAGAGAGAGAGAGTGAGCATGCCTGATGCAGGCCTCCAACTCACGAACCACGAGATCACGACCTGAGCCAAAATCAAGAGTTGGAAGTGTAACTAGCTGAGCCACTCAGGCACCCCAATATATCATATCTTCTTTATCCATTCATCTATTGATGGACGCTAAGGCAGCTTCCATAATTTGGCTATTATGAATAATGCTGCAATAAACATAGGGGTGCATATATCTTTTTGAATAAATGTTTTAATATTCTTTAAGTAAATACCCAGTAGTAGAATTACTAGATCATATGGTAATTCCATTTTTAATTATTTGAGGAACCTCCATACTGTTCTCCAGAGTGGCTGTACCAGTTTGCATTTCCACCAACAGTGCACGAGGGTTCCTTTTTCTCTTCATCAACACCAGCAATTGTTTATTCTTGCGTTGCTGATTTTACCCATTCTGACAGATACAAGGTGATATCTCATGGTTTTGATTTACATTTCCCTGATGACAAGTGACGTTGAACATCTTTTCATGTGTCTGTTGGCTGTGTGTCTCCTTTGGAGAAATATGTCTTCTAACCATTTTAAAATTGGATTGTTTGTTTTCATGCTGTTGATTTATAGAAGTTCTCTTATATTTTGGATACTAACCCTTTATTGTAGATGTCATTTGCAAATATCTTCTCCCATTCAGTAGGTTGTCTTTTAGTTTTGTTGGTGGTTTCCTTTGCCGTGCCAAAGCTTTTTATTTGGATGTAGTCCTAATAGTTTATTTTTGCTTTTGTTTCCCTTACCTCAGGAAACATATCCAGAAAAATATTGCCACAGCCAATGTCAGAGGAATTACTGCCTGTGCTCTCTTCTAGGATTTTTATGGCTTCAGATCTCATATTTAGCTCTTTAATCCATTTTGAGTTTACTGCTGTGTATGGTATAAGAAAGTGGTCCAGTTTCATTCTTTTGCATGTAGTTGTCCAAGTCGGATGCATTTTTTAATGTTTATTTATTTATTTTTGAAAGAGAGAGAGTTCAATGGGGAAGGGGCAGAGAGAGAGGGAGACAGAGAGTCTGAAGCAGGCTCCACACTGTCAGAACAGAGCTCAATTTGGGGTTCGAACTCACAAACCACAAGATTATGACCTGAGCCAAAATTGGACCTTAATCAACTGAGCCACCCAGGTGCCCCACATTTTTTAAAAAAATGTAAATTCTAAAAAAAATTAAAACTCGGGGCACCTGGGTGGCTCAGTCAGTTAAGCATCCGACTTCGGCTCAGGTCATGATCTCATACGGTTCACGGGTTCGAGTCCCATGTCCGGCTCTGTGCTGACAGCTCAGAGCCTGGAGCCTGCTTGGGATTCTGTGTCTCCTTCTCTCTCTGTTCCTCCCCTGCTCGCACTCTGTCTCTCTTTCTCTCTCCCAAAACTAAAGATTAAAAAAAAATTATTTTAATAATAAAATAAAATAAAATAAAATAAAACTAAACAACTTTTTAAAATGTAAATTCTAATGAGTTATGGAAATGGAATCCATGTGAAAGCAAATTCCCATGGTTTTTGCTATTGCAGACAAACAGATGATTGAATCCGCCTTAGAATTTCTTTCCATTTGAGATTAGCACAGTATCCTGGAAAGAACTGAGTAAGAATTTTGGGTTTGGAGAACTACACAAGCCACTGCCTACCTATGCAATCTGAATCGGTCGCTTAGTTTTCTTGGCTTCCTATTGTCATCTGGAAAACTCAGAAATGCTGTGATTCTTCTTTGTAATCAGTTCAAGTCATTAATTACATAAGCCTATGTGAAATGAAGCTTCCCCTTTTTTTCAGGAAGTAAATATATGTGGCAAGATTATTAGCTGGGTTTTGTGTATGACTTAAGCAAAATATGGGTCTTATGACTGATTTACATGACTCTTTGATCCCCGTGAACGTTTGTTATTAGGAATATGTATCAAATTCTTTGCATATATTTATATTTTACATCCAAGCAGATTTAAAAGTACAGAAAAGATCAAAGTAATTTGCATAAGTGAATATCAACTTTGATTAAAATTTGAATGGCTTTAGAAAACTAGATTATATTAAGATCAATTAGGGCAACTATTTTTGGAACGTGGCATTGTGTTGCTTTATATGTGAATAAAAACTTGATAAATAATAATTTATAATAGCTGCCAGAAGGTTTGATAAGTGCATTTTATATATTAACTCAGTTGAGAGTTATAAGAACCCCCATAGGTAAATACTATTATCTCCCCCCTTTGACAGATAAATGATCTGGAATTCAGAGATTCAATACTTGGCTCTAAGTCCACAGAGAACTTAGAGCCTAAATTTGATCCCAGGTCTATCTGATTCTGGAGGCTTGGTTCATTATCAGTATTGCTCTCTTAAGGAAGAACATTTTCATATGAAATGACTAAAGACTGGTGGAAGATAGTGCCAAGAGAAGATTAGGGTAGAGTTTAGTACATTTTGTGTGAAAGCCGATATTTTGAGCAGATGACTTCCAGTGACCCTCATTTACCCAAAGTTTGCACACCTAGAGTTGCCGTTCCCTACCTGAATTAAAAATATTATTTATTGTAATTTCTCTAACAAATGAATGTTCATTAATCCTGACAAATATGTTTTTACACACAAGAGAATTCTTAATATGTCATTCTGATCACAGAAAATATTTGGTCATAAGCCTATTCAAATAGAACATGCAGAGTGCTATCAAAAAAACCTAAAACTCAACCACATTTAACAGAGATCTTTGCCTTTATAATATTACCCAAGAGTGTTATACCTAAATCACCTTTGATATCACTATTCTAATTTATTTCATTTTGAGTTATGTATCACTCAGTGTTTTGGTATATAAAGATATTTATCTTTTCTCTTGTAGGTCATTATTAAACAGCAGTTTGTAGGGCACCTGGCTGGCTCAATCAGTGGAGCATGCAACTCTTGATCTCAGGGTTGTGAGTTTGAGGCCCATGTTGGGTGTCGAGATTACTTAAAAAATCAAATCTTAGGGGTAAGCCTGGGTGGCACAGTTGGTTAGGTGTCTGACTCTTGATCTCGGCTCAGGTCATGATCTTGCGGCCCATGAGTTTGAGACCCACAGCAGTCTCTGCAATGATGGTATGGAGCCTGTTTAGGAATCTTTCTCCCCTTCTCTCTGCCCCTCCCCTGCTGGTTCTCTCTCTCTCTCTCAAATAAATAAACATAAAAAAATTTTTTAATCAAATGTTAGAAGAGTGCTTGGATGGCTCAGTCAGGTGAGTTTCTGATTTTTGATTTTGGCTCAGGTAGTGATCCCAGAGTCGTGGGATCAAGCCCCATGTCAGGCTCCAAGTGTGGAACATGCTTAAGATTCTCTCTCTCTCTCTCTCTCTCTCTCTCTCTCTCTCTCCTTTTTCTCCTCTCCCTTGTTCGTGCTCTCTCTCTCACAAATAAATAAACAAAAATAGAAATAAATCAAATCTTTAAAAATAGCAGTTTTTTAGCTCCATTATTGCATATTGACAAACATTATAACATTGAATGAATTATTCTATAATTAGTTTTTTTAACTAAATTGGTTTTAGTTAGCCTAAGAAGTTTTCCCTCCCCCCATCATGAATTTCAAGTACTACACTGAATAAATTTCATTTAATAGTAACTCGGAATTCAAAATTATAGTATGTTGGCTGATATTAATTGATATGCCCTTAACTTGGACCTTTAGGTAAGGAAATATTATTTGGACATAGATCACAATATATGAAAGGAAATTGTCAATAAATATACCTGCTTTCTTGATGTCAGTAGATCACATTAGTGTAATTTAGCCATAGAAACGAAACTGTTATAAAAATGTTACAGTAAAATAAAGCAGCTCTATCGTGAAACCAGGCCATAATCAGCCTTTTCTCTAGACTTCCAAAACAGGTAAGCCACAGTGAGAAATTATTTCTGCATACAAGAGAATTCTCACAAAAATTCTGCATGGAAAAAAGAGCTGTGTCCTAAGTTAAAGTGTCCAAGATTTAAGAATTCTACAGAAAAGTAACTCAAAACAGGGATGGAAGGGCTACCTATTTCTCACCAGAGAGTAATTCGTGTCCAAATCATCATCACAAACCATTAACCCTGGACACAGTTTTTGACCCATATTTAAGCAAATCACCTAAATTGGCACAGTTGGACTGAAGGCAAGGGTTTGGGGGGAGAGGTTTGGGAGGAAACAATCTCTACTGGCTGCTGGAAGCCATCCTGCCATTCAGTTGTCTGAAGACAAAGCCAATTCACATGGGAGACGAGTGGAGAAAATCACAGGGAATGAATCCAGAATATAGCTGAACTGAACCTAAAGCCCCACTCATCTCTGGACTTCCATATGTCTGAGCCAGTAAAATGCCTTATTTTTTTCTTAATGTTTATTTATTTTTGAGAGAGAGAGAGAGAGAGAGAGAGAGTGCATGAAAGGGGGGGAGGGGCAGAGAGAAAGCGACAGAGGATCCAAAGCTGGCACTGCGGTGACAGCAGCAAGCCTGATGGGGGCTTAAACCCATGAACTGCAAGATCATGACCTGAGCCAAAGTCAGACACTCAACCGACTGAGCCACCCAGATGCCCCTAAAATGCCTTATTTATAAAGCTGTTTTAGGTAAGTTTCTGGTACTTGCTACTAAAAGCATCTTAAAGGAATTTTTTTTATTTTTATTTTTTTTTTTTTTTAGTGTTTTGGGTGTTTTGTTTTGTTTTGTTTTTTGAGAGGGAGAGAGAGAGAGAGAGAGAGAGAGAGAGACAGAGCGCAAGCAGGAGAGGGACAGAGAGAGAGAGGGAAACACAGAATCTGAAGCTGGCTCCAGGGTCTGACCTGTCAGCACAGAGCCCAACACTGGACTTGAATCCGTGAACTGGGAGATCATGACCTCAGCCAAAGTCAGACCCTTAACTAACTGACCCACCCAGGTGCCCCAAAGGAATTCTTGACATACTAGAGATCTTTACTACTTTTCCATTATACATTTTGCAAATATTTTCCCTTCAGATCACCTATTGTCTTTAGTTTCTCTATCAGACATTAACCTGCATTTTAAGTTATAAAGATCAAAACAGGTGTGGTATCAGTGTACAACTGAAAAGATATATCAGAACAGAATATTTAACTCAAAGATGGATTCAAGGAGACAAAATAATTTACAATAAGAATTGGGGAAAGATGGATTTCGATTAGTGTTGCTTTGTGACTCATACCACAGCAAAATAAATTATGATTGATTAAAGGTGCGAATGACAAAAAGTAAAGCTATAAAAATGTTACAGTAAAATTTTTTCAATAATTATGTAATCTTTACACAAGAAGATTTTTCTAGACCTGATGCCAAAGATAAAAACCAAACATACCTGAAAAGATATGGTTACACAAAAATTAAAATGTGTTCCATTTTTCTTGATTAGCATTTTTCTTTTTTTTCTTTTTCTTTTTCTTTTTCTTTTTCTTTTTCTTTTTCTTTTTCTTTTTCTTTTTCTTTTTCTTTTAAAGTAAGCTCCATGCCCAACCTGAGGCTTAAACTCATGACCCCAAGAGGAGATCGAGAGTCAGATGCGGGTCACCTGGGTGACTTGGTCAAGCGTGAGATGTCAGCTCACGTCATGATCTCACAGTTTGAGTTTGAGTCCTCTATCTAGCTCTTGACGGTCAGTGCAGAGCCTACATGGGATTCTCTGTCTCCCTCTCTTTCTGCCCCTCCCCCGCATGTGCTCTCTTTCAAAAATAAATAAACATTAAAAAAGAGAGAGAGAGAGAGATGCTTTCCTTGTCAGCACACATAGAGCTACTTACCATCTGCCTTGTCTATTCTATTACATTAATGAATGTTAATGTATTGAATTAGTCACTGATTAAAGTATATTCTGGATTTTTCCAGTTTGGGAGATTTTTTTTTTTTTAATTAAAAAAAATTTTTTTTAATGTTTATTTATTTTTGAGACAGAGACACACAGAGCATGAACAGGGGAGGGTCAGAGAGAGAAGGAGGCACAGAATCTGAAACAGGCTCCAGGCTCTGAGCTGTCAGCACAGAGCCCAACGCAGGGCTCGAACTCACAGACCGCAAGATCATGACCTGAGCCGAAGTCGGCCACTCAACCGACTGAGCCACCCAGGCGCCCCGGGAGATTTTATTACAGAGAAAGTTGTAATAAATATAGGAAGTTTTGCCATTATTAGTATATTATAATACAATATAATATATTAATATATTATAAATAGCTCTTTCAAGTCAATAGTAAAAACACAACAACCCATTTACATAAGAAATGACATAAAATAAGATACATGGGGAAAATGGACAAAAACAAGAAGGACAATTCAGATAAAATACAAATGGCAAACAAATATAAGTAAATATCTGGCAAATAAATATTTGCATTTACTAGTAATAGGGAATAAAACAAATTACAACAGTGAGATACTGCCTTTCATCCAGCAGATGAGCAAGGAGAGGGGAAGAAAAAGAATGTAAAAAAGAGGAAGTGTTGGTGTTGGGGAAAAAACATTGTTATAAACTAAGATGTGTTCATTCATATGTACTTTTGCCAGGGTAGTTTGACTATGTTTCTTTAATGCCTTAAAACTCTGTATAGTTTTTTATCCAGTGAGTCCATTTGCAGAAATTTTAACTAGAAAATAACTGAGGCTACATCTTAATTGAATTTTAGTTAAGGCCATTACAGAAATGTTTAAATCCTATAGTGAAACATAGTTTAAAATAGCAAATATTCAACAACTAAATTGTGGAATATCGATGAGATGGACTGTAATGCATCATATTAAGAATGATGTTTGGGGCGCCTGGGTGGCTCAGCCAGCTAAGCATCCAACTCTTGATTTCGGCTCAGGTCACGATATCACTGTTTGTGAGTTCGAGCCTCATGTTGGGCTCTGTGCTGACAGCACAGAGCCTGCTTGGGGTTCTCTCTCTCCCTTTCTCTCGGCCCCTCTCTCAAGCACGCTCTCCCTCTCTCAAAATAAGTAAACATTAAAAAAAATAACGTCAAAAATATATTTTTATATGGAAAAGTGCTGACTAAAAAACAATATGTACAGATAATTCCTTTGTAAATCACTGTGGATATCCACATGATAGAAGAAACACTACCGCTAAGAAAAACACTACCGCTAAGATTGGTGAGGCCGCAGAGAATTTGTTTCCTTCAATTTGCTTAACTGTGTTTCCAATCAACACATATTACAATCATTTAATAAAAACTATAAAATGTTTTAATGAAAATTGTGCTTTGGTATAAGTTAAAATATAAGACCTTCAATGAGAAGTCAACCATGAAGGAAACAAAAGCAAACCAAACAGCTGGATTGCTATTGGTTAAGGGAGGTTTGCTCCTGTTTTAAGAGAATAGCAAATGACTCCCTGCGGATTTGGAGTTTACTCTGTGAGTATAAGGATGTGTCTTTGTGACTATCATCTCTTTATTCTTAAGCCAAGTGGAAAGAGAACAAAGCAGTCAGAAGAAACTGACAAAGACCTTAAACAGATCTGGGGGGTAGGGGGAACTAAGAAAACCAAACCTCAATTAACTCTTAAAGTAATTTTGTGTAGCAAGAAAATAGTCTGGACTCCATTAAGCTGGAGAAAAATCTCATTGAGCTCTTGTTACCAGAGGAATTTTGAGACTAGATTGGCATAAGTTGTGGCTCTTGGTGGGAGACTTTTTAAAAGGGTTACAGTCAGGGTCAGTTAGACAGAAGCCTTCCTACTCCATCTGGGAATAAAACCAAAATGTGATACATTTTGAAAGATGGTGAAAGTATTATATTTAGCCTGTGTCTATGTTTTCAATAAAATCTTGCTTGATGGAGGTATCATCATCTAAATATAGTATTAAGCTATAGCCCTACAGGTATTTTTGTATTAGACAGAAGAGGAACATAGAAATGTGTATTAATCTACCTCTCAACCATTACTACTCCTTAAGTCCAGTTGCTTGAACAACAAAACATTAGTCAAGATAACACTAAGCATAATTTATAGCTATGAAATCCAAATGAACAAAAATGACAAGAACGCTGAATTTGAAACCTAAAGCCATAGTAGGAACAACAAACCCAGCAAAGCTATTAAGCACATGATTAACAAGCAAGTGGCTTTTATAAGATTGGGCTATTAGTTTTAGGTTTTTGGCAATAGCTTGCTAGGGCTTACAAATCTGCAAGTGATGACCTCTTTTAAGTGAGTCACACAATCTTTTCTATCTGCAAGTATCACAACCGAAAATTAGTTCTGAGGAACTTCTCAATATAACAGTTTAAACAAATGTGAGGGATACTAATTTATTTGCTTAATATTTTTTGCTAAATACTTACGCCGTCTGATTTAATCCATAACGTGCCATATAATCAGGTATCAAGGTTGGCTGCTAGATACGAACTTTTGGCCTTAGAATCTCATCTGCCTCCAAGCTCCCCAGATCTGCTCATGTAGACAACTGTTTACATTTTTAGCCCTGTTTAGAAAAATGTACAGAAGCTTACTATTTGGCACCAGTCTTCCTCTACTGTCCTTGTATTCTGATTTTTACTGTTGGCCTTTTCTACCTTGACGCTGTAATTTGTGAGTTTGGTTTTGGACTCCGATTTCCATTTATTTGGTTTCTCATACTTTGGATCCTACCTTTGGCCTGTTTTTTCACTTTTGTTCCATCCTGAGCTTGTATCTCAATTCAGATTCCTGAACCTGACACCCCCCAGCTCCACCTACACACATCTTAAACTGAGATCGTTTCCCTAAGTCCCAGAGACTAAAACTAACAGGGAAATATTAGCTCACCTAGAAAAGCATCTTTTTTAGTCTCTAGATAGGATCTCTTCTTAGGTGGAGGGTCCTCACATAAAAACCAAAATCTGTTAATCCAAAAAACCTTGTGCAAGAGTTACCTGTTTGCACAGGCTTTTACCCAAGGGGACAAGAAGAACCTGCTAGACTAGTTGCCATCACTCAGTTAGAAAAGACATTCATGTGATACACACTTGAAACTTGTCTGTCTTTTATCTCCTCATTTAAACCCCAGATACAGACACACTTGCCTGCCCAGTTTGGTCTGGTTCATGGATAGTTTACTAGGAGGAACTAAGGTTTCCTGGCACCTTAGTTCTGTTCTGTTATCATTTCACTGTTAAAACTCTTCTGATTCTGCCTCCACCCGTCAGTCTGGGTAAATTTATATCTGTGAACATGTGAATGCATGAGGCATCGGGCATATACTTCCTTTGCATGAATTTAGCTTAATACTCTTATCTTGTGAGTACATGAACGTGATGCCCGTTTGTTTCAATTACTAACGCCTATCTCATGCACCTAGAGCTGTTCGGGTTACCTAATAACTGTGTATCTGAGGAGTATCACCATAATGCTATCTTTTTGTAAATGCAAATGTTTTATTCGGTATAATTGGAGAAAACCTTAATCCCAGATAAGTTTCCCACGAGCCTGTCACAATGCCTGAAATTCCGCTGTTAGAGACTCATATCATTATGTCTTGAAAGGAACACAAGACACCCAATAGTGTATTCTTATGTGAGTGTGTGTCTATGTGTGTGCCCACATATTTCAAAATGCTAACAATTATCCGGAGATAGTGGGATTATTATTTTAATTTTCTTCATATGTTTCTCTATTTTCAAAAATTTCTACAATGAATACATACACTTTTATTATGAGAAAAAAATGCTATAAAATTTTTATACACAAGAATGGTAAAAATCTAAAGCAATTCTCAGCAAGTACTACCTTATTGAATATATATTTCTGAGACTTTTTACTTTAATGCCACATAGCTAGAAGCCAGAATCCTTCGAAAATAGATATAAGATCCCCAAAGGAAGTATATCCTATGTTGATAATGTTCTTGTTCTTAAGCAAAACACATATTCACAAATTTATTAACGCATATTCTTTTGTACATAGTATTACACTAAATTTTTTTAATGTTTTATTTATTTTGAGAGAGAGAGAAGGAGGGACAGACAGGGAGAAAGAATACCAAGCAGGCTCTGCACTCTCAGTGCAGAGCCCCATCGGAGGCTCGATCTCACAAACCACAAGATCATGAACTGAGCTGAAACCATGAGTCCAACGTTTAACCAACTGAGCCACCCAGGTGCTCCTAAAATGTTTTTTTAGTGTAAAAAAGAAAATGCTGAAAGGGCCAAAGATAAAATTCTATTTTCCCAGTATTTACTTGGCCCTGCCATGGTGAGATTCATGCAGGGAAACTTCTTTTATAGATAATGCTGCTATATAAGTAGCATTTCTAAAAATATTTTAGAAAATTAGAATGTGTAAGACAGACTCGTATTACCCATATTAGGCTTAGACCCATAATAAGTTAAAGTTTATCCCCATTTTATGGTAAAGTTTGTTGATTAAAAAAAATTTTTTTCCTCTGCCTGCCCCTGGTGAAGTTTAAACCATTGAAATTCTACTGAAAATAATTAAATTATGATGGTATGCATCATGTGATATCTACTCACATAGTATTCATTCTCCTTTTCAGTGTCAGGTAAATTTGGTTTAGATTTCATGGGAATCCCTGGACTAAAGAAAGGTAGATTCTCCAGCAGTAGCTAATTTTCTATTTCATTATCAGAGATGTTCATGGAGAATTGACCGGTCTTCCATTCACTTATTCATCTATTCCTTTACTCAAGTATTTCTTCAGCAATGTGGTAGGGGTATGCTAAATCTGTGCCAGGGATGTTGTGGTTAACAAACCAGACATGCACCCTGCCCTCATAGAGCTTAGAGTCTGGTATGTTCCTGGCATGCCACCCTTACCAATTATCTCTTGTTTTTTTGTTTTGTTTCGTTTTCGAGATACAATTCGCCTACCATGATAGTTACCCTTTAAAGTACCAATGGTATCTTCATTTATTTTTGCAAATACGTGTTGAGTGTTGGTTATTTGTAAGGCAATGTGTTAGGTAAATGAAATACATATAGATCCAACCCAAATCTTATAGGAGATTTACTAGACAGTAAAAATACTACAATTCAGCTTCTTTATTTCCATTGATTAATTTTTCCCCAGTTTTATTAAGAAATAATTGACATACATTAGTATATAAATTTAAGGTGTACAGCAGAATGGTTCAACTTACATATCTTGTGAAATGATTATCGCAATAAATTCTATCATCTCATACAGATACAATGAAAAGAGGAGGCAAAAGAAGGAAAAAAGAATTTTTTTCTGGTGATGAGAATTCTTAGGATTGTTTAATCTTAGATCATCTTTACTCATCACATTCAGGATTAATTAGAATTAATCTGGGGTGCCTGGGTGGCTCAGTTGGTTATGCGACCGACTTCCACTCAGGTCATGATCTCGCAGTTTGTGAGTTCGAGCCCCGCGTCAGGCTCTGTGCTGACGGCTCAGAGCCTGGAGCCTACTTCAGATTCTGTGTTTCCCCCCTCTCTCTACCCCTCCCCTGCTCACGCTCTGTGTCTCTCTGTCTCTCAATAATAAATAAACGTTAAAAAATTTTTTTTAATTAATTAGAATTAATCTACGCTTATAATGACTTTCCCCAAGACTGAAGGATGATTTTAATCATTTTTAGCAAAAAGTTTTTGTTTGTTTTTTTAAGTAGGCTCCATGCCCAGAGTGGAGTCCAACCCGGGGCTTGAACTTGAGACTCTGAGATCAAATCAAGAGTCGCCACACAAGGTGCCCCAGCACGAAGTTTTTATTTTTAATTTTTAGCCTTTTCTTTATGAAGGTTGACGGAATTCAGATACAATAGTTTGAGTGCTTGAGAGTTTTCCCTATCACTAGGTATAGCAAGCATGGTTGGCTGACGTCTTTGTGAAGCTAGTATACTAGCTACACCCAAACTTTATCTTTTATTTATTTAGTTACTCATTCATTTTTTTCTGCGAGAGAGAGAGAGAGAGAGAGAGAAAGAGAGAGTGAGCATGCGCACAGGCAACTGAGTGGGGGAGGAGTAGAGAGAGAGGGAGACAGAAAATCTTCAGTGGAGTAAGCCACAATGGGGGCTCTATCTCATGAATCCTGAGATCATGACCTGAGCTGAAATCAAGAGTTGGAAGCTCAATCAACTGAACCACCCAGGCACACCAGCTACTCCCAAACTTGAATTTGTGATCACCAGGAGTCTTGTTAAGATGTGGATTGTGATTTAATAGGTGTGGGTTGGACCAGAGACTCTGCGTTTCTAATAAACTCACTAGTGTTGCCCATGGCTAGTGCACAAACCCTAACTGAAGAGTCGGGACCATTTTTCCAGAAGATCCGTTGAGGCTCTTCTATGTGAAAGCTGCCATGTCCTATCTTCAACGCGGCCTCTGCCTGTCTTGGCCACACGTCAGCCAGCACAAATTTCTGCTCCGCTCACCCCCGCTTCTTTTCAACTAGTTTCTTTTTCTTAAAACTTCAAGTGTTTGCCTGCCCCCAGCCATCTGACCAGTGGCCAGTTTCCCATCTCAGTAGAGGCCCTTTGCTCTACTTCTCCTTGAAATGTGGCCACCTTCCCTTTGTATTTATGGGCCATTAACTACCTTTATCTAAGAGATAATAAAGATTAATGGAAAACAGCTGCCCTTTGTTCAGACTATTTCATTGACTTTGATATAAACATTTCCCTTACTCTCTATTCTCATCTAAAGTTTACTGGTTTTAGTATTTTATAGGTTTGGAAAAGGTGGGTATTGTTTTGATCTCTGTTCAAATCCTTTAAGCTCTGTGGTGATTGGTAAAAATTTCGGAAGCCAATAGATACTAGCCTTTGTGTTAGCTGTTATTTAGGGCTACATAATTATAGACTTTGAGAGCAGAAAGAGGCTTTTTAAGAGGTTTTAGTTCAACCCCTTCATCTGACAGATAAGAAACAGAAGCCCATGGGGTGTCTGTCCCTTGCCAAAGACTGGTAGGCTGAGTCCCCACACTGTTTAAACTGTGTTGCATGGAACAGTAAGAAGCTGCTTAGACTTGGCTGTGCTGAGTTGTTTTTGTTTGGAGGACTGGATATGGAGGCAAAGGCTTCCTTCTCCTCAGACCTCAACCAAAGGAGCTCCCGTTATATTTTCATCTGTTCCACATGCTAGACTTCCAACTTAGATCTTATTTGAAGAATGAGTTATATATCTACAAAAAAATTTTTTTTCTTAAGATTTTATTTTGTGTATTTATTTTTATTTCTAGAATATCAATGCTTGCCCAGTACAGATGTTCAGGCCAAGAGTAGAAATACAGAACAAAGCTCAGAAGAAAGACCGGAGTCACATTTGGACATTTTTAGTATTCGAATATAGTTGAAGTTATCAAAACTAATAAGATGGGCCAGGCAGGATGTATAGGATGAGAAAAAGGTTGGGGATAGACCTTTTGGAAAACATCAATCTTCAAAGGACAGAGAGACTAAGAGGAACACTCAGAGCAGTAATTTTTTTAGCTTGGCCACGCTGAATTACCTAGGGAACTTTATAAAAATACAAATTCCCAAGTGCTAGCTCAAGTAATTCTAATGAGGAGGCTTTGGCCTTAGCTCCAACCAGTAATTGGGTTCTCTAGCCCCTTTGATCTGTATCTTTGTTTTCAATACCCGTTTTGCTTTGAACACCCATTTGTCTTTATCGAGAAGGCAATAGGCTGACTCTGGAAGAATTACTGAGTTGCGGGTGAAGCATCAACCAGTCAGCCAAGCTAGAGACATTTTGGAGGGTGGCCTAATATCTATGTCATCTAATTGGTTACCCGGTCTTGTGAGCCACACTAGGAATATCTCTCAGCCCTGCCTCCTTCTATTTCTCCCACTTCTTTAGTATTCAACCTCTTGCACCTGTTCTATAGCGTTTGCCTATTTGGTTTCTTTCTTTCCTCTGTAACTGCCTCCTTGCTGCCACCAAAATTATCTTTTATCTGGCACATTATATTTTTGTTGAAAAACCTTTAAATGCTGCTCCCAGTTTGGCGCAAAAGTTCTTCACTACCTTACGCTAGCACACCTTCCCTGCATCAACCCCTGCCACCTTTCTCCTTGTTCCCCACAATCTAAATGCATTGCACTTCTAATGCCTTCTTCCTCATTCTTTGCACAATCATCTTTGACATCCTTCAAGATCCAGCTTAGATGTCCTCTTCTATGATGCTGCCTGATGGTCCCCCACTGACTTAATAATTGTTTTTCTGTAGCTATAGCAATGCCAGGGGAATGACCCATGTGATCCTTAATAGATACAGAAGAAAAAAATCAGAACTTTTTTTTCTTGCCCTTCTAAATGTATTACCTCTGTGTGTGTGTCTGTGTGTGTGTGTGTAAGTTTTTTCATCCAAAGGCAGAACACTGGAGTGGATTCTGAAGCTACACTGCCTGGGCTCTCTGCCACTTTCTCTCTCGTTTTGGTTTGGTCAAGTTCCTTAACCATTCAGTGTCTCAGTTTTCTCACCTGTAAAGTAGATATTGTTGCAAACGGACCTCTCTAAGACTTGGAGCCTTGATACTTCATTATCTTCCAAAGTTTGGGGGGATAACTGAACTCTGGGTGGTTCTCATTTGGGATCTCTCATTGGGTTGCAGTCATATGTTGACTGGGGCTGGAATTCTCTGTAGGTTTCTTCACTCACGTACCTCATACCTGAGTTAGGAGGGCCTTAACAGCTGGGGCCTTTCGAGTATTTCTCCGGTGTCCAACTTGCTTCTTTGCATGACATCAGACGTCCCCAGAACAAGGCATTTAATAACATAACTTCAGAGGATCTGAAGTGGGCTTTGTGTTGACAGTAGAGAGCCCAATGTGGGGCTCCAACTCATGAACCATGAGATCATGACCTGAGCTGAAGTCAGGCGCTTAACCAAGCCACTAAGGCACCCCTGCAGCTATTTTTAAAACACCCTCTATATGGGGCACCTGGGTGGCTCCTTTGGTTAGGCTTTTGACTCTTGATTTCAGCTCAGGTCATGACCTCACAGTTGTGAGATTGAGCCCCACATTGGACTCTGCATGAAACCTGCTTAAGATCGTCTCTCAAAAAAAAAAATAAATAAATAAAATAAAATAAAAAAAAAATAACAAATAACAAATAAAAAAAAAAAGATCGTCTCTCTTCCTCTCTCTCTCTGCACCATGGATATAATAATAGTACTTACTTCGGGTTGTTGTGAGGATTAACTGAGTTACCATTTGTAAAGTGTTTAGACAATGCTTGGCACTTAGTAGTGCCATATAGTTTTATTATTACTCATTAGTTCTTATTAGGAACATGAGTATAATTTATAGATACAATACATTTGGATGAATGCTCAATGCTTTTATGATGGCGACACACAATTTTAAAGAATTCTCCGTAGTGTCATTTACCAAGTTTTTGTTGTTGTTGTTCAGTGTTAGTGTCCTTCTGAACCCACTCCTCTGTGAGTTCCTCAGGGTCAAGGACTTTGTCAGCGTTTTTCTTTATTCTCCAGTGTTTAGTACAGTGCCTGGCACATGGTAACTGCTCGGTGATTTTCTTTTTTTTTTTTTTAATGGGTGGAAAGAATGAATGGAATAAGGTGGCATTGCCTGGAACCAATGGGGTTCCCAGGACACAAAATTTCAGTGCTAAAACCAAGAAAGTCTCAGGCAAACCAGAGTAAATTGGACACTTTAAGAATAAATGAATGCATGCATTTTCCAAAAGAGACCAAAGTTGAAACATAATGGTGAGGTGAGGTTCCTAAGCCACCCCACTCAATCTTGGTAAACTCATAAACTTATAAATCATAGTAAGACTTTTTTTTTTCTAAGGCTTGGAGTCTTGTTTTTATTTTTGTTTCTTCTTCTGTTGCTTCTTCAAATGAAACCTTACTCAAGCACAGTACACTTAAAATTTTTTAAATGTTTATTTTTTTTGTGAGAGAGAGAGAGATTGGGAGACAAAGTGTGAGTGAGGGAGGGGTAGAGACAGAGAGGGAGACACAGAATCTGAAGCAGGCTCCAGGCTCTTAGCTGTCAGCACACAGCCCGACGTGGACTTGAACCCACGGGCCGGGAGATCATGACCTGAGCCCAAGTCAGCTGCTCAACTTACTGAGCCACCCAGGCGCCCCTAGAGATTTTTTTTTTTTTAACGTTTATTTATTTTTTTGAGACAGAGAGACAGAGCATGAACAGGGGAGGAGCAGAGAGAAAGGGAAACATAGAATCCGAAACAGGCTCCAGGCTCTGAGCTGTCAGCACAGAGCTCGATGCAGGGCTCGAACTCACGGACCGCGAGATCATGACCTGAGACGAAGTCAGACGCTTAACCGACCAAGCCACCCAGGCGCCCCGAGATTTTTTTTTTAATGTTTATTTATTTTTGAGAGAAAGAGAGCATGAGGCAGGACCTGAGGGGAAGTCGGACGCTCAACCAACTGAGCCACCCAGGCTCCTAACACAGTACATTTAAAGAGGCAAACTGGACACTGATCGATGTGAAGGAGGAGGCACCTAGAGCTTTGGCTTTGGCCTTCTCTCTCCTTGTGTTTAAAAACTTTTTACTGTTTTATTTATTTTGAGAGAGACAGAGACAGAGTGCAAGCTGGGGAGGGGCACAGAGAGGGAGACACAGAATCCGAAGCAGGCTCCAGGCTCTGAGCTGTCAGCACAGAGCCCGACACAGGGCTCGAACTCACGAACCGTGAGATCATGATCTGAGCGGAAGTCGGACTCTTAAACGACTGAGCCACCCAGGCACCCCATGTTTCTCCCTTTACAGGCTCATAAAGCACCACTGAAAAATCCCAGGGTGTTACCTTGAAAGCCACTGATATAGTAAATCATAGACCCAGGGCCTTTTGAAGTCCCTGAAGTTTGACCACTTGGCTCTTCGTAATCTATATTCTACATCCTGGAGCCTCTGGCTGGCTGGGTGGTAGGAGGTGGGTAGGAGAGGCGGACAGCTCCAGGGCAATAGAGGGATAGAGGGGGAGGTTTCTAACCCAAGAAAGGGAGCTGGGCTAGATCTTTACAGGCTCCCCCAGAGAAAGGAACAGGAACGTTTAGGAAAAGGAAGTCTTATCGGCACAAGGAGAGCTCAGGGGCAAGAGGACTGAAGCGGAAGCGGCCCCTGGTTTGTCCTTTGCAAGTGAGGAACTGATTGACTTTATAAACATTTTACTGTTCCTACTTTAAGAGAACAAGCTCTTCTGTGTTCTAAGACCCTTATGCATGTCAATAATCTTTGTCACTATAAACCCTCCTCTACGGATGCCTGGGTCAATTGAGCGTCCAGCTCTTGATTTCGGCTCAGGTTGTGATCTCACCGTCATGGGATTGAGCCTCATGCGGGGCTCCATGCTTGGGATTCTCTCCCTCTCTCTCTCTGCCCCTCCTCCTCTCTCCCTCTCTCTCTCTCAAAAATAAATAAACATTAAAAAAATAAATCCAGGGGCGCCTGGGTGGCGCAGTCGGTTAAGCGTCCAACTTCAGCCAGGTCACGATCTCGCCCTCCGTGAGTTCGAGCCCCGCGTTGGGCTCTGGGCTGATGGCTCAGAGCCTGGAGCCTGTTTCCGATTCTGTGTCTCCCTCTCTCTCTGCCCCTCCCCCGTTCATGCTCTGTCTCTCTCTGTCCCAAAAATAAATAAATGTTGAAAAAAAAATTAAAAAAAAAAATAAATCCACTTCTAATAATTTTCACTAAAGGCATACTCAGAAATATGTGTAAAGATATATACGAGGATATTCACGGCAGTTTTTTAATAGTAAAAGTCCCCAGGAAGACATGACAATTGAGCTGAATGGAAGACAGTGAGTAGGAATTAATTAGGCCTATTGGGAATAGAAAGAGGAGAAGCTGTTCCAATTGGTGGGGAGGGGACAGCATGTACTAAGGTGACAGACTCCAGTGTATTGGGAAACTATAAGAAATTGGGAATTACTAGAGGAGAGGAGACACTGAAGCAGGGAGGGGATGAGGCTAGAAGGGAGGAAAAGGTCAGAGGCAGAGCAAAAGCATAATTCCTTTTGTAAAAATCACAGTGATTTTACTTTTTGAATGAAAAAAACATTCTTCAGGTTGGCACGTACACACAGAGATAAGAATTCTAACCCTGTGTGCAGGAAATTCAAACCAAAGGAAGTAGTGAACTATCCTTGAGCTTAAATACTATTTGAAACAATAAAATACGGAAGGTTAATGATTATGCTACTTTGATGTTGTACGTAATCCTCTTTATATGTAACACATTGGTCAAAGTTCAAGAACTGGTTATGTTTATAAAAACGTTGCTCTCCTCTTTGCAAGGTCATCACAGCAGTTGAAGAATTACTTGGGTAATAAGTTTTTTTTCTGATGCAAAAAGTTACAACCGTAGCCAACTTGATTATAAAACAAAATTCTCTGTATCCTTAGTGGATTTATGTTCATTTGCGTAATAAAAAAATTGCTCCAAATTTGCAGTGATCACATTACCTGTTGTTGCCCTCACTTGCCTGTTCCGAAACTCTTCTTACAGGGTCCTGTTTACCCACCACGGTCTGCATCTTTTTGCTGCTTCCAATGCTAAATAATCATTTCAGAGGAAGCTTTTTGTCCTGCCTCTTCCTACTCCATTGTTCTCTGACCACAAAGACCAAGACCAAAGCAATATATCACCCACCATACCATCTACTGCGTTAATAAACACCGGGTCAATGGCAGTACTTGCTCACAGGTGAAAGGTTGTCAGACTCAACTAATTGATAAATTGAAACAATTGCATCTTAACATGCTCCTCTGTAGGGGCACCTGGGTGGCTCAGTTGGTTAGGCGTTCGACTTGGGCTCAGGTCATGATCTCACAGTTCGTGAGTTCAAGCCCCACATTGGGCTGTGTGCTGACAGCTCAGAGCCTGGATCCTGCTTCAGACTCTGTGTCTCCCTCTCTCCCCAGCCTCCCCCCGCCAACTTGCACACACACACTCTCTTTCTCTCTCTCAAAAATAGATAAACATTTAAAAAGTTAAAAAAAATAAAATGCCTGTCTGTAGACCTCAAATATTTAAGAGTCTCAGAGGAATGTAATTGGTTCTAAAGGAACAATTCATGGTGGAAGTCTCACAACTTGAAATCATAAGGTGATAAAGTTTTAGAGCTGCATACTAGGGTGCATTTCAGAAATTGTCTTATCCAGCTCCTTCCAGATGAAACAACTGAAGCCTAGGACGACACCATGGTGACTGTGTGACTTTGGGCAATTTGTTTATTTTCCCTCTGCCTTATTTTTCTTCACGATGACATTGATCTTAGCAGTACCCACACCTCAGAGGGTTATTGCAAGGAATAAAGGAGATAATGGAAGTAAGGAATGTAGAGTAGTGCCTAGCCCAAATATGTCATTCAATAAATGTTTGTTGCTATGACAGTGGGTGCAACAATGGAACCAGGTGTCCTGAATCTGCTATTAATTTGCGGTGAATTCCAAACGTTCCTCTATTCTACCAATCTGTGAAATAGTTCACAATGGGTTGTGCTGTGGAACGTAGGGCTCCCCTGAAGGACAGCAAGGAGGGTATGGGGAGGCCAGTAGCCAGGAGCTGAATCGCCGCTGTCTATCAACCAAAGCTATTTAGCTTGCCTCATACTCCTTATATTTTTGTTTGAGTAAGAGCTCGGCTAAAAAATAAATAACTGTAATGAGATAGTCTTTAGGGTTCTTTCAGCTCAAACTTCTGTGGTTTTGCAACAATCACACTGTGCTCCTCTGTTATTCTGGTTTCAAAATAAAGACAAGGGTTTTAAAGTTTTAAAGATAAGATCAGCTTATGACTACAGGCACAGAGCCAGGACGGAACTCTAGGTCTCCTGACATTAAGGAAGAAACATGATAATCTTTTGAGGTTAATGGGGAGGAGATTCTCAAATGATTAGTGCTCAGTAATGGTCATATATATATATATGTGTGTGTGTGTGTGTGTGTGTGTGTGTATGTATATATATATACATATACATATATATATACACATATACATATATATATATATATGTTTTAGAGAGAGAGAGGGAGAGTGGCAGAGGGAGAGAGAGAATCTTAAGCAGGCTCCACACTGAGCACAGAGCCTAACTCGGGGTTCGATCCCAAGACCCTGGGATCATGATCTGAGCTGAACTTGAGTTGGACATGTAACCAACTGAGCTGCCCAGGAACCCCTGGTGATGGACATTCTTATGTCTTGCTTATAGGAAACAAATCCTGCATTTTTGCTTCTTAGTTTCCCCTTGAATTGTTCAAGGAGTGCATTTTCTTTTGGACAGTGGTGATGACTATCTACTCTTTGATTACATTTATTACCTAATCTTTTCTGGGTAAACTGAAAATTCAAGTTTGCTGAATTATGGTTTATTGAGAAAGAGGACCTTAAGGGGAGATTTCACCATCACTTCTACTCAGATTATTTTTTAGAAGGTTATAGGGTAGTTATTGCCATACTACTGAAATATCCACGGGAGGATTTGTATATTTCAGATGCAACTCTCTGATACGGTTCTATTTTTCAGTGAACCCACTTCAGTGTCAAAGCGCTAATCAAAAAAGAGGTTTTAGTTGTGTCAAAATATTAAGTGATTGACGTTTGTTGGCACACAATAAGCTCATGGTATATTTTCTTTTTTTTTTTTTTTTTTAGAGAGAGACAGAGCATGAACGGGGGAGGGGCAGAGAGAGAGGGAGACACAGAATCGGAAACAGGCTCCAGGCTCTGAGCCATCAGCCCAGAGCCCGACGCGGGACTCGAACTCACGGACCGCGAGATCGTGACCTGGCTGAAGTCGGACGCTTAACCGACTGCGCCACCCAGGCGCCCCGGTATATTTTCTACCGGCTTATTACACGTAGTCTTGTTATCCTGCCTTTCAGACTTTTCCAGGATAAAAAATGATTAAGTTTATAAGTACTATATCAGATTCCAGTATATTAATTCCAAACTGTTCTTCCTGTCCTGCCTTTTCAAGTGTCTCCGAACTAATGGTTCCATTGTATGAAGTAGTTTAAGGGCATTGACTTTCATCAGATAACAAATGTAACCGCACAAAGTATGCTGTTTTCTTTTATTTATTTATTTATTTATTTATTTATTTATTTATTTATTTATTTTAAGATTTTATTTCTAAGTAATCTCTACACCTAATGCGGGGCCCGATTCCACCACCCCAAGATCAAGAGTCACATGCTGTACTGAGCCAGCCAAGTGCCCCTCTACTGTGTAATTTTTTTTTTTTCAACGTTTTTATTTATTTTTGGGACAGAGAGAGACAGAGCATGAACGGGGGAGGGGCAGAGAGAGAGGGAGACACAGAATCAGAAGCAGGCTCCAGGCTCTGAGCCATCAGCCCAGAGCCCGACGCGGGGCTCGAACTCACGGACCGTGAGATCGTGACCTGGCTGAAGTCGGACGCTTAACCGACTGCGCCACCCAGGCGCCCCTCTACTGTGTAATTTTAGTTCTCATGTGGAACACATTTAGTTCAGATTCTGTTGCAAGGCATTTCAGTCAATATAACAGATCTGATTGTAAATGAAATAACATGCTTCTGCATTTTCATGAAGATTTTATTGAAGCCTAAATTTCATACTAATGATTCTTACACATGCATTTTTTCCCATAAAGTAGAAAGTACTGTACATACAGTTAAAAGAAAATGTTTTGCCTATCCATGACCCCTCTTAGTTTCTCTACCCAGAGATTAACACTAGTCCCATTTTCTTATCTATCCTTTCAGATATGTTTTTTTAATGTTTACTTATTTTTGAGAGAGAGACAGACTGTGAGCAGGGGAGGGGCAGAGGGAGAGGGAGACACAGAATCTGAAGCAGGCTCCAGGCTCCGAGCTGTCAGCACACAGCCTGATGCAGGGCTTGAACCCACGGGCTGTGAGGTCATGACCTGAGCCCCAGTCAGCAGCTCAACTGACTGAGCTACCCAGGTGCACCCAGAGATTTTTTTTTAATGTTTATTTATTTTTGAATAAATAAAGAAAGAGAGCATGAGTGGGGGAGGGACAGAGAGAGAGGGGGACAGAGGATCTGAAGTGGGCTCTGTGCTGACAACAGAGAGCTGATGTGGGGCTCAAACTCATGAATCAAACCATGAGATCATGACCTGAGCCAATGTTGGACACTTAACTGACTGAGCCACCCAGGCACCCCTATCCTTTCAGAGATCTTTAATGCATTTTTCTTACATAAGAAAGCAATATTTCAATATACCTTACTTTTTTAATGTGTATTTATTTATTTTTGAAAGAGAGAGAGAGAAAGAGAGAGAGTATGAGCAGGGGAGTGGCAGAGAGAGAGAGGGAAAGAGAGAACGTCAAGCAGGCTCTATGCTCACAGCATAGAGCCTGATGTAGACTATTGTAGATCTCACAAACTGTGAGATCATGACCTGAGCTGAAATCCAGAGTCGGATTGATTTGACTGAACCACCCAAGTGCCCTTCAATATACCTTATTTTATTTGATCCCAAAAAGTTCTGTAAGGTAGGCAGCAGACATTTCCTCCTTGATCACAGAAGCAAAAATGGAGTCTCAGAGAAGCACATCAATCCTTATAACTCTGTTCTACAATTATTAAGTTGATCACACAGTTAGGTCTTTATTAAGCACCTCTTACATGTAAGCACTGGGCTGAGAGGCAGAGACAGGACTCTAAGTCCAAATGCTTTATACCTCAAGGCTCTTCTATCACTTGGAGTGGTTCTTAAATGCTTCAGTTTAAAAGACTGAACATTAAAAAAAAAAAAATTTTTTTTACAGTGTAAACATGTTTTGTAGAGAATCTTAATCCACAGGGTATAGAGTACCCAATGCCATTCTGTGACAGTGCAGGACGGTAGAAAGAGAAAAATAAAAGTTGGCTTTTCTAACTGTAGTATTTGCCTGCCTACACATCTAGGTTTTCATTTTAAGCATTTCTTAGGAAACCCCAATGTTACGAGGAAGTGTTGTTTTCGGTTTAATGTTTGTCCTGTTGGTGCACTCCACCCTTAAATGATCTTAGTGAATAATAAGACTGGCACCATTTCTCCCTTACCAGATGTGAAGTCTACTTACCCGCTTGTTTTGGGGACCTTCTGCTAATGTGCAGTTGTAGACAAATCCAGACTAAAGAACTTCTTAAAATAAACGAGCCTAGGTAACAACGCGCTTGCTCTTTCATTTTCACAAAGGCCTGGAACAATGGCCTCACCTAAAAGTTATGTGGTCAGGGAGTTGGTTTTGCGCCCCCTGACAGTTAGAAGGCCCTCCCCCGGCCGCCACAGTGACTCAGAAGCCAGCCGCAGGGAACAGGAAGGCATGAGATTCATGTGACAAGCCACCAGCCTTCACCAGAGCAAACCAGGCAGGTGGGATATCTCACTGGTGCTTTCGAGCTTTCTGTTGCATTTTGGAGATTTCTTTTTTCCTTCTCAAATTGCTTTGCATTTTCTCTTTGACCTAATTTCATCTACAGAAAAATGCTGCCCGGAAGGGCCTGCTGAGATTTTGTCCGGGCCTGCCTCACTGAAGAAGGCCAGCAGTCTGTTTGAACACCAAGAATGGAAAAAATGTTTTCTGTGCTTCAGAGATTAGTGAACACACTCCTCCCCAAATGAATCCATTCCTTCCAGCAGGGATTATTTTCACTAGGTGGGAAAACGAAGCTGTCAATAGTCAGTAGTCTATTGTAGACTATTGAAGCTGTCAATAGTCAGGTTTAAGTCATTGTTTCGCAAAGTGTGGCCTAAGGGCCACGTGCAATAGAACCACCAAGATTTAGGAATCATTATTTCTAGAAAAGGACCCAGTAATCTATGATTTTAACAAGTACCGCAACTCTTTTTCATGCACAAAATTAACTCAGCGAAACCAGAGTTCACAAGGCTTCATTGGGAACGCCAAAGGAGGCAGTCCTGGGGAAGAGGGGTGTTGTTAATGTCACCCTGTCCTCACTTCCCATATTTTCCCTCTCCTCCTCAAAATGCCGTTTCTGATGGTGTAGTGGGTCACTGTAGAGAGAAATAAGGAAAGGGGCGCCTGGGTGGCGCAGTCGGTTAAGCGTCCGACTTCAGCTCAGGTCACGATCTCGCGGTCCGTGGGTTCGAGCCCCGCGTCAGGCTCTGGGCTGATGGCTCGGAGCCTGGAGCCTGTTTCCGATTCTGTGTCTCCCCCTCTCTCTGCCCCTCCCCCATTCATGCTCTGTCTCTCTCTGTCCCAAAAATAAAAAAAAATAAAAATAAAAACGTTAAAAAAAAAAAAAAAAGAAATAAGGAAAGAGTAGGAGCTAAGGAAACTGCAACATTCTCCCTTGATTGTACCTGTGCTGTGGGTGGGGGAAGGGGGCAATGAGAGGTCAGACTCCCAAGGTGGTCAAGCAGAAGACAGGCTGAACCAGTGGCCAAAGCAGGAACACTGGTGCTTCCTCAATGTTGGGCCCACTTTTGGCAAGAAGAGCTCTGAAGCCAACTTTTAAGTCCTTTGTAATTCTGGTTTTCTCTAATGAAGCCACTTAGACCAGTCAGAAGAAAAGGAAAGGAAGGGAAAGGAAAGGAAAGGAAAGACAAAAGATTTCACAAATGCCTTAAAAATAGGCAGTTCTGGGGGCGCCTGGGTGGCGCAGTCGGTTAAGCGTCCGACTTCAGCCAGGTCACGATCTCACGGTCCGTGAGTTCGAGCCCCGCGTCGGGCTCTGGGCTGATGGCTCAGAGCCTGGAGCCTGTTTCCAGTTCTGTGTCTCCCTCTCTCTCTGCCCCTCCCCCGTTCATGCTCTGTCTCTCTCTGTCCCAAAAATAAATAAACGTTGAAAAAAAAAATTAAAAAAAAAATAGGCAGTTCTGAAAGGACTGGTTTTGGAAAGCAAGGGACCAAAATGCTTAAGAATCACTCAGGAAGGAGCACCTGGGTGGCTCAGTCGGTTGAGCGTCCAACTTCAGATCAGGTCATCATCTCACAGTTCAAGAGTTTGAGCCCACTTCAGATCCTCTGTCTCTCTCTCTCTCTCTGCCCCTCCCCCACTTGCACGCGCGGTCGTGCTCTCTCTCTCTCTCTCTCTCTCTCAAAAATAAATAAACATTTTAAAAAATAAATAAAAGAGGGGTGCCTGGGTGGCTCAGTCAGTTAAGCGTCTGACTTCAGCTCGGGTCATGATCTCACAATTCATGAGTTGGAGCCTCGCATCAGACTCCTCACTGACAGTGTGGAGACTGCTTGGAATTCTCTCTCTCTCCCCCTCTGTCTCTGCCCCTTCCCCATTTGTTAAAAAAAAAAAAAAAAAAAAGAATCACTCAGGAAGCTTGTTAAAAATGCAAATCCCCCTTCTCCCCCTTCTAATTAAGTAAGTATGGTATGGAATCTGGGACAGACATTTGCTAAAGCTCCTGAAGTGATTCTTTTTTTTTTTTTTAATTTTTTTTTAATGTTTATTTATTTTTGAGACAGAGAGAGACAGAGCATGAATGGGGGAGGGTCAGAGAGAGAGGGAGACACAGAATCTGAAGCAGGCTCCAGGCTCCGAGCTGTCAGCACAGAGCCCGACGTGGGGCTCCAACTCACGGACCATGAGATCATGACCTGAGCCGAAGTCAGACGGTCAACTGAAAGCTCAACCGACTGAGCCACCCAGGCGCCCCGTGAAGTGATCCTAATACAAGTGGATCTGGGGACATGTCAGGTGATTGGTCACCTGTTCATTGCGCTGGACTCTGGAGCAAATGATAGACTGGCAAGATAACTTGCAACATCTACAACGAATAGGAGATTTAATAGCTAAAACAGGTTTCAAAGTATAGTCTCTGGACAAATGGGGTCTCTGAGAATTTTCAGGGGGTCTGCAAAATCAAAACTAGTTTCTTAATGACATAAAGATTTCACATGCCCATTTTGTGTGTTGACTTTCACACTCATTCATTGTCCAAAATCAATGATGACCTGGATAACTTAGCAGATAGCGGTGTGTTAACTGAGATAAGAAAACAGAAAGAATAGCCTGAGGGGAAGGGAAGACTTTGATTTTGGATGTGTTGATTTTGAAGTGCCTATGGGACATCCAGATGGAGTTGATAGGAAGGCATTTATGGATCTGCAGCTCAGTAGAGTTTTGAACTGGATGTGTGTGCAATCAACCTTAACTAGGCAAGATGGGGAGGGATTCTGCTTCTTCTTACATACAACCTAGTTCTCCTGCCTGCATTAAATCTTCCTGACATTCTTTTTTTTTTGCCCAAGGATACACAACCAAGGATACGCTTACCCATCTGCTTAACCTTGGGCAAGTTAAAAAAAAAAAAAAGTCATTCTCTGTTTGTCAATTTTCCCCTCTGTAACATGAGGATAAAGAACTTTTATTATAGGATTGCTGTGAGGATTAACGGACTTTATGCGTATTAAATGCTAAGAATAGTGCATGGGACACAGCAAGCACTCAATAAATATTAGCTAGGTTTTTTTTTTTAATTTTTTTTCAATGTTTATTTATTTTTGGGACAGAGAGAGACAGAGAGAGAGGGAGACACAGAATCGGAAACAGGCTCCAGGCTCCGAGCCATCAGCCCAGAGCCTGACGCGGAGCTCGAACTCACGGACCGCGAGATCGTGACCTGGCTGAAGTCGGACGCTTAACCGACTGCGCCACCCAGGTGCCCCAATATTAGCTATGTTTTATAATTATGGCACCTGTACTTTTCTTTGAAGTACTTATCACAATTGTTAGCACATAAAGTTACAAGGTTATTATCTCCATGAAAGTTAGGGTCTGGATCAGTGCAGTATCCCTAGCACTAGGACATAGCAGATGCTCAGTAAATATTTATTTGATGAATTAATAAATATATTTTTCAGAGTTGTGGTTGCACTGCTTAAATTCCTTTCTATCTTTTTTTTCTATTTTGCCTCATTTCATTTTAATTTTTAAATTTTATTTAAATCCAAGTTAGTTAACATATAACGTAGTAATGATTTCAGAAGTAGAATTTAGTGATTCATCAGTTACATATCACACCCAGTGCTCATGCCAACAAGTGCCCTCCTTAATACCCATCACTCATTTAGCCCATCCCCCTACCCACCTCCCCTCCAGCAACCCTCAGTTTGCTCTGCATATTTAAGAGTCTCTTTTGGTTCGCCTCTCTCTCTATTTATCTTATTTTTCCTTCCCTTCCTCTATGTTCATCTGTTTTGTTTCTTAAATTCCATGTATGAGTGAAATTGTATGATATTTATTTCTCTGACTGACTTACTTCACTTAGCATAATACACTCGAGTTCCATCCACATTGTTGCAAATGGCAAGATTTCATTCCATTGTATATATATTCCACATCTTCTTTATCCATTCATCAGTCAATAAACATGTGGGCTCCTTCCAAAATATGGCTATTGTTGATAGTGCTGCCATAAACACTGGGGTACATGTGCCCCTTCAAATCAACATTTTTGTATCCTTTGGATAAATACCTAGTAGTGCAACTGCTGGGTCGTAGAGTAGTTCTATACCCTTTCCATCTTCAAGCTGTCCTTGATTTAAGTCATATCAACAGGTTGGAGAATTTCACTGTGATTTGTTCTTGCTCTGCACAGTGTTGTTGCCTCCAAAATCCCTGTGATGGTGCAAATACACAAGGGGTCAATAAGTGTTTTGGGGTTGGTTTATTGAATGATGTGGATTGATCCTCATCTCTTGCCCCAACTTTGCCTGTTGTCACGTACAAGGCAAAGAGAAAAATTAGAGAAGAAACTCTTAGGTTACAGAGGTCAAATCTTCACTTGGACTTTTTGCAATATAGTCTGACATCCATTGGAACTTGCCCGCTTTTGTCCACTACTTGTCTGAAAACTCAAGTATCCCAAGGCAAGAGCCTAGTGGCCAGTAACTGACTACTTCACCCAATTGTGAATTAACAGGTGTTAATGTAATCAAAAGCATCTGTTTCATCTTCTGTTTTGCAAATGGATGGGTAAACATTCACTATTCTTTGTTGTACCAAAATCGTAACTATACCAGAGCTCCAATAATTCACTAGCTACATGGGTATATTATTTCTCTCTGAAAGTAAATTTTCTCATTGATAAAATGAAGAGCTTAGATTCTGGTTTAAGGTTTTTTTTCAATTTTAACACCTTCCCCCCCCTTCTATATCCTTCAATGCATTGGACCCCCCAAATCAATTTTTGTTCAGCTTTCACGTCTGTTCACAGGGGAAAAAATAAGTTTCCGTCTTTCCATAAATCTGAGGGTAAACTTATTTTTATTGTGCTTTTGTTACAATGGACTTTTCCTTGAAAATAAAATAATGAAAATATAGACTTTTTTATATTTGGCCATTAGGTGTCGCTCAACATCCAGGAAGTGCAAGAAACCAGGCTTGTATTCTAAAACCCCTGTTAGGTCCCCCAGGGCCCACACCTTTCCAGGGTCTGAATCTGTGGTTTGCCTAGTCACGGACTCATACTTGTGCATCCGTGCCTTGCTGTATGGAGCCCCAAATCCCCTCAGCCATCCAGAAAATATGTTTTCCAAATGTCTTAATTTTGCTGTTTCAGTCAACACAGAGTTTGTGAGCATTTGACCTCATACGTGCCCCGATCAAGGCACTCCATGGCAGAATTCTTCCTTGTCCTTCAAGGCCACTCCCTCTGTGGAGCCTCATCTGACCCTCTTTCCTAACCCAGAGCACTGCAGGAAAATCTTTGTCACAGTTTTGTTTCTCTACAAATCTCTGAACAGATTCTGAATCTCCTTCACAAGAAAATATATTAGTAAGTAAGTAAGTAAGTAAATAAATAAAACTACAAACAGAAGCCATTTTCACTTCGGAGATTGGCAAATATCCAGTTTTGATACTATATTTGGTTTAGAATAACAGGCATTCTCATACATTCTTAATGGAAGTGTATACTGTTTTATGCTTTCTACGAGACAATTTGGCAATGTCTGTCAAAAATTTTGAAATCACAGCAATTCTTCTAGATATTTTTCCTCGTGATATATGATACTTGCACACATGTGCAAATATCCGTATAAGAAGATATTTACTGCAAAGTTCTTTGTGGTAGCAAAAGACTAGAAATGACCTAAATGTCCATTAACAGGGGAGAAGCAGAGAAAGAAAGAGACAAAGAATTGGAAGCAGGCTCCAGGCTCTGAGTTGTCAGCACAGAGCCCGACGCAGGGCTCAAACCCATGAACTGTGAGGTCATGACCTGAGCTGAAATCAGATACCCAACTGACTGAACCACCCAAGTGCCCCTAAATTGTACATCTTACAGTGAATTACCATGCAGCTACTAAAAGCAAGAAGTATGTTTTTAGGTGTCAACATAAAATTATCTGCAAATATATTATTAGTAAATGGCTAGATGCAGAAAAATGGGAGAAGTTGTAGTAGTCAACATTATCAAGTACTTTATTTTTTTAATTAATAATTTATTTACTTTTTAATTTACATCAAGTTAGTTAGCATATGGTGCAACAATGATTTCAGGAGTAGATTCCTTAATGCCCTTTACCTGTTTAGCCCATCCCCCCCCCACAACCCCTCCAGCAACCCTCTGTTTGTTCACTAAGAGTCTCTTATGTTTTGTCCCCCTCCCTGTTTTTATATTATTTTTGTTTCCCTTCCCTTATGCTCATCTGCTTTGTATCTTAAAGTCCTCATATGCGTGAAGTCATATGATATTTGTCTTTCTGTAACTAATTTTGCTTAGCATAATACCCTCTAGTTCCGTCCATGTAGTTGCAAATGGCAAGATTTGATTCTTTTTGATTGCCAAGTAATACTCCATTGTGTGTGTGTATACATATATATATGTATGTATATGTATGTATATATATGTATATGTATATATATGTATATATATGTATGTATATGTATGTGTATATACATACACATACATACACATACATATATATACATCTTCTTTATCCACATCTTCTTTATCCACATCTTTATCCATTCATCTGTCAATGGACATTTGGGCTCTTTCCAGACTTTGGCTATTGTTGACAGCGCTGCTATAAACATTGGAGTGCATGTGCCCCTTTGAAACAGCACACCTGTATCCTTTGGATAGATATCTAATAGTGCAATTGCTGGTCGTAGGGTAGTTCTATTTTTAGTTTTTTGAGGAACCCCCATACTGTTTTCCAAAGTGGCTACACCAGCTTGCATTCCCACCAACAATGCAAAAGAGATCCTCTTTCTCTGTACCCTCACTAACATCTGTTTTTGCCTGAGTTGTTCATGTTTGTCATTCTGTCAGGTGTGAGGTAGTATCTCATTGTGGTTTTGGTTTGTATTTTCCTGATGATGAGTGATGTTGAGCATTTTTTCATATGTTGGTTGGCCATATGGATGTCTTCTTTGGAGAAGTGTCTATTCATGTCTTTTGCCCATTTCTTCACTGGATCATTTGTTTTTTGGGTGTTGAGTTTGATAAGTTGTCTATACATTTTGGATACTAACCCTTTATCTGATATGTCATTTGCAAATATCTTCTCCCATTCTGTCAGTTGCCTTTTAGTTTTGCTGATTGTTTCCTTCGCTGTGCAGAAGCTTTTTATTTTGATGAGGTCCCAATAGTTCATTTTTTTAAACTATGAATTTTTTTTAATGTTTTATTTATTTTATTTTTAAGATAGAGTGAGCAGGGGAGAGGCAGAAAGAGAGGAGGACAGAGGACCCGAAGCAGTCTCGGTGCTCACAGCACAGAGCCCAATGCAGGGCTCGAACTCAGGAACCGAACCGTGACATCATGACCTGAGCTCAAGTCAGACGCTTACCTGACTGAGCCACCCAGGCACCCCAGATAGTTCATTTTTGCTTTGGTTTCCCTTGCCTCTGGAGACGTGTTGAGTAAGAAGTTGCTGCCGCCAAGGTCCAAGAAGTTTTTGCCTGCTTTCTCCTCTAGGATTTTGATGGTTTCCTGTCTTACATTTAGGTCTTTCATCCGTTTTGAGTTTATTTTTGTGTACGGTGTAAGAAAAGTGGTCCAGGTTCATTTTTCTACGTGTCACTGTCCAGTTTTCCCAACACCATTTGCTGAAGACACTGTCTTTATTCCATTGGATACTCTTTCCTGCTTTGCCAAAGATTATTTGGCCATACATTTGTGGGTCCATTTCTGGGTTCTCTATTCTGTTCCACTGATCCGAGTGTCTGTTTTTGTGCCATATTGTGTACTTTAAAGTGGAGTTTCTCATTTAATCTTCATAAAACGCCTAGGAAGTAGGCATTTATTATCAACACATTACAGATACAACTGAGGCAGAGAGAAGTTAAATAATTTGTCCAAATGCTAGCTAGCAATTACAAGAACTGATATTTAAACCCAGTAGTCTTGATTTCAGGAGACAGGCTTTTAATCATTATACTCCAAGTATGTGTAGCAGTGTAGGAGATACAGAGCTCTATAAAAACCTGGTAATGCTGGCTGCATCCAGCAGGAGAATTGGGGGCTAAAGATCAAGGATAGAAGAGGAAATTTCTTTCCATTCTGCACCAGTGGTTCTCAGCCTTGGTTGCATATTAAAATCACCTGGAGAACTTTTAAAACTACTGTTGCCCAGGGGCACCTGGGTGGCTCGGTTGGTTAAACGTCCAACTTTGGCTCAGGTCATGATCTCTCGGTTTGTGAGTATGAGCCCCGCATCTGTGATGACAGCTTCGAGCCTGCTTCAGATTCGGCATCTCCCTCTCTCTCTGCCTCTCTCCTGCTTGCTCTCTCTCTCTCTCTCAAAAATAAATAAACATGAAAACAAAACAAAAACTACTGTTGCCTGGGCCCATTTCAGGTGAATTAGATGAGAAGGCCCCAGGCACTGGTATTTTATTCAAGGCTTCTCAGGGTATTCAAATGTGAAGTTAGCATAGTGAAGAAATGGTCAAAAGACATGAATAGGCACTTCTCCAAAGAAGACAACCAGATGGCCATTGACACATGAAAAAATGCTCAACATCACTCATCATCAGGGAAATACAAATCAAAACCACAATGAGATACCACCTCATACCTGTCAGAATGGCTAACATTAACAACTCAGGCAAAAACAGATGTTGGCAAGGATGTGGAGAAAGAGGATCTCTTTTGCATTGTTGGTGGGAATGCAAGCTGGTGCAGCCACTCTGGAAAACAGTATGGGGGTTCCTCAAAAAACTAAAAATAGAACTACCCTACGACCAGCAATTGCACTACTAGATATCTATCCAAAGGATACAGGTGTGCTGTTTCGAAGGGGCACGTGCACCCCAATGTTTATAGCAGCGCGATCAACAATAGCCAAAGTCTGGAAAGAGCCCAAATGTCCATCGATGGATGAATGGATAAAGAAGATGTAGTATATATATATAATGGAGTATTACTCAGCAATCAAAAAGAATGAAATCTTGCCATTTGCAACTACGTGGTTGGAACTGGAGGGTATTATGCTAAGTGAAATTAGTCAGAGAAAGACAAAAATCATATGACTTCACCCATATGAGGACTTTAAGAGACAAAACAGATGAACATAAGGGAAGAGAAACAAAAATAATATAAAAACAGGGAGGGGGACAAAACAGAAGAGACTCATAAACATGGAGAATAAACAAAGGGTTACTGGAGGGGGTTTGGGGGACAACCTAAATGAGTGAAGGGCGCTAAGGAACCTACTCCTGAAATCACTGTTGCAGTATATGCTAACTAAGCTGGTTGTAAATTATAAAAAATAAAAAATATAATTAAAAAATAAAAATAAAAAGTACTCCAGAAAATTCAACTTTTAGAAGAGTACTAGAAGAGGACTAAATAGTAACTTGGAAATTTCATGGTAGTAAAAGATTATTCAATATTTTGCACTCAGCAATTTGAAGTGTGCTTCAGTTTTTATTTTCATTTTTCTTGGGAATCTTTCATCAATAGAATTCTCAAAATAACTTCCTATGGGAACTTAACTGTTCATCAGTGAAAAGAGACAAAACACTTAAGGGAAAAATTGGTCACATTACACAACTTACATGGCAGATCAGCGCCTATGACGGTGGACTTTGCGTACAGCCGAGGGATTCTGAATACCAGCCGTGGCACAGTTGTGGCATGTTTGTGTGAGTGTCCGTGGGGGTGCTGTGGGCCTAAATGTACACGTGTGTTTGTAAACCTCAGTCGTAGCAGCCATGGGAGCTCTGTTTCTGAATCTTGCTTGGCCTATCACATGTTGCATGTAAATGAACATGAGTAAGAGGATGAATATGACTGAAAAAAAAAAATAGAACTACTCTACGACCAGCAATTGCACTACTAGGTACTTATCCAAGGGATATAGATGTTCTGTTTCAAAGGGGCACATGCACCCCAATATTTATAGCAGCACTATCAACAATAGCCAAAGTATGGAAAGAGCCCAAATGTCCATTGATGGTTGAATGGATAAAGAAGATGTGGCATATATACACAATAGAGTATTACTCTGCAATCAAAAAGAATGAAATCTTGCCATTTGCAACTACGTGGATGGAACTAGAGGGTATTATGCTAAGCAAAATTAGTCAGAGAAAGACAAATGTCATAAGACTTCACTCATGTGTAATTTAAGATACAACACAGATGAACGTAAGGGAAGGGAAGCAAAAATAATATAAAAACAGGGAGGGGGACAAAACATAAGAGACTCTTAAATACAGAGAACAAACTGAGGGTTGCTGGAGGGGCTGTGGGTGGGGGGATGGGCTAAATGGGCAAGGGGCATTAAGGAGGACACATGCTGGGATGAGCACTGGGTGTTATATGTTGGGGATAAGTCACTGGATTCTACTCCTGAAATCATTATTGCACTATATGCTAACTAACGTGGATGAAAATTTTATTTTGCTTTTTTAAAAAAATTTTTTAACTTTTTATTTATTTTTGAGACAGAGAGAGACAGAGCATGAACGGTGGGGGGGCAGAGAGAGAGGGAGACACAAAATCGGAAGCAGGCTCCAGGCTCTGAGCCATCAGCCCAGAGCCCGACGCAGGGCTCGAGCTCACAGACCGCGAGATCGTGACCTGAGCTGAAGTTGGATGCTTAACCGACTGAGCCACCCAGGCGCCCCTTATTTTAATTTTTAAAAAAAGAATCACTTCTTATACTCTTTTGTATCATTTGAATTAATTTTTTTTTTTCTTTTTAAGTAGACTCCATGCCCAGAGTGGGGCTTGATCATGATCCCGAGATGGAAAATCCCACCCTCTACCAACTGAGCCAGTCAGATGCCCCTTAAATTTTTTTTTAAGTAAATGCTATGCCCAACCTGGGGCTTAAACTCACAACCCCGAGATCAAGATTTGCATGCTCTACTGGCTGAGCACGCCAGATACTCCTGCATTTTCTTTTTAAACAATAGTTTACTTTAAAAAGAATCTCACGAGGAAGCATTGTGTCTTACAACACAAATCTCTGGAGAACACAGTTTCCTGGTTGACACATTTCTTGATTGCACTAAAAATGGTCTCTCTGAAAGTTGATGTATTAGATGGGTTAATTTAACAAAAACAAAACATTTAGGTTTTTGGCAAAAATTCTTACTATACATACTTCAGTTGTCAAATTACCCATGACGTGGTATGACTGAGTTTATTCTATTTCCTTACAATAATATAAAAAGCTTTGGGCTTGATGTGTCCTTCAAATAATATAGAATTGTCAGCTATATCTGTTTCTTGTGAAAATAGTGACCAACAAAATTATTTAAGTATATTTTATTTTTATGTTCCTGGCACGTTCATTCCTCTTTCTCTCATCATATCGTTCTGCACAGAAGCATCTTTGTGATCTTATGTGCAAAAGAGCTGAGGTTGCATAAGTCAAAAAGACGCTGACAATTTATAGATAAAACACTTCCAGAAATGATTTAAGTTCTTCAGTCACAATTCTGTTCTGTTTTTTTTTTAAGTTTATTTACCTATTTTGAGAGAGAGAGAGAGAGAGAGAGGAGGAGGAGGAGGTGCAGAGAGAGGAAGAGAGAATTCCAAGGAGGCTCCATGCTGTCAATGCAGAGCCTCACGAGGGCCTCAAACTCACAAACCTGAGCTGAAACCAAGAGCCGAATGCTTAACCAACTGAGCCACCCCGGCACCCTAATTCTGTTCTGTTTTATTGCCATATGACAGCCAAAGATGGGCTTTCCAGAAAATTCCAGTGAAGTCTTTACTAAGGCTGACATAGGACATGCACTTTGCAACCCAAGGGGTAAAAAAGTTCATGCCAAGTCAATGATTAACAGGTCCAAGGCTAGTAAACTGTAAAGATTGGGGTTGAGGAAGAATAACAGAAAGCTTGAGTGCGTTTTCAGCAGACTTGAGTTGGGGAAGGGGAATGTTGGCCTGAGAAGAGATGGGTGGTGCTAAGAATGGCAACTGGCAGGTGGGTGATCAAAGGCCCACTTATACCCCAAGACAAGTGGGTAATTCCTACCACCTTACAGTAGGTGGCTTTTTGATCGTCAACTTGGCGTCTTTGGACATATTTCTCATGGGAAAAAATCTAGTAGTCACCACCTCCACCCCCTTTCATTCTTCAGAATGCTGCTTTTTATGTCTGAGCAATGCTTTAAAATCATTTTTAATTGGTTGTGCATTTTACAACTTGCACAGGGAAACTGAGGCATGGACTTTCCCATGAAGTGAAATGCTCCAGTCTAATCTAACACCACATTTCAGTACGGAACCTCGAGTGTAATCGTGATAATGGTGAACTTTGGTTTCATTAGATAAAGACTGAATTTCAGCCCTGCAATTTTTATGTAGCCAATTAAGTACATGGATTCCTTGATTGCTCTCTGTCTCTCTCTCTCTCTCTTTAAGGAAACTCTACACCCAACTTGGGGCTTGAACTCACAACTCTGAGATCAAGAGTTATGAGCTCCACTGACTGAGCCAGCCAGGCATCCCTTAATTGTTCTCGTTTTTAAGATTTAAAAACCCCTTCAGCAAAAGGCTCTCACTTGCCTCTCATGGGGTTGTTACCAGAAAAAGAGAAACCCAGTTACATCCTAAATATCTCCTGCTACCTCAACGATAGATCTGAAACAATGGTGGGCTACAATAAGAATAGAATCATGGAAAAAATGGCAAAGCTAGCTTAGCACAGAATACTTACAATCAATTCATTTTATGTGTCACCAGAACAACTAGACATTTATTTAATAAACAGTTATAAAATACTTGGCCTTTCAATTTTCCAGCTGATTTATAGTTAATAATATATTTGGATACTATGTATCCTTTGTGTCAGGCAATATCCTGCCCCCTTTATGTATCACCTTGTTTAAGCTTTCTTCCGGCTTTCCGCTTGGATTCCCCTCCTCCAACCTGCCTTTTCCCATCTTACCCCTCATATTTTGCCTCTGACTCCTATTCCTTTCCCCTGTTATTTACTCTGCTCCCTTTATTTATTTTTCTCTCTGTATCACCACTCTGTCCTTGGAAAACTTTTTCTATTTTTCCTCTTTGCCTGCTTTCTGTGTTTACTGATCAATGGGAAGAAAATTCAGAGGAAAGTTACAAATAGGTTTTCTTAAAATATTTTTAATCCTTTTTTTTTTTTTTTAGAGAAAGAGTGTGAGTGTGCTAGTGGGGGAGAGGGGCACAGAGAGAGAGAGAATCCTAAGCAGGCTCCATGCTCAGCCCAGAGCCAGATGAGGGGTTTGATCTCACAACCCTGGGCATGACCTGAGCAGAAATCGAGAGTCTGCTGCTTAACCGACTGAGCCACCAAGGCACTCTTTAAAATACCTTAAGTCTACTTTATTCATTTTTCTTTTGTGGTCATTGCTTTCTGTGTCCTAAGAAACCTCTGCCTAATCTCAAGTCATGCTTATGTTTCCCTCTAAGAGCTTTATGGGTTTAGTTATTACATTTAGGTTTGTGATCAGAATCTTTTTTGTGTAGGGGCCCCTGGGTGGTTCAGTCAGGTAAGTGTCCAACTTCGGCTTAGGTCATGAATTCGTGGTTCATGAGTTTGAACCCTGCATCCGGTTCTGTGCTGACAGTTTGGAGCCTGCTTCAGATTCTGTGCCTCCCTTTCTCTCTCTGCCTCTCCCCCTGCTTGTAGTCTCTCTCTCTCAAAAATAAATGTTAAAAAAATGTTTTAAAAAAGAATATTTGTGTGTGTGTGTTGTGAACTAAGGGTTGGGATTCATTTTTCCACATGAAGATTTAGTTATTTCAGCATAATTTGTTGAAATTATGATGAATGAAAGGAAATTGGTGCCTTTTTTGAAAATCAGAAAGCCATATAAGGATGGGTGGTTTGCATTTTAAAATTATCTTTTTGTTATTAATTTTTCAGTTTATTGTCTTGTGATCTGAGGATCTAGGATCTTTTATTTTTGGATACCTTCTTTTTGGGTTACTACATTGTCAGTTTTATTAAATAATCCTGTGTGCTTTTCAAAGTATGCTTTCTCTCTAATTGTTGGTTTCATAGCTCTCTCTCTCAGTCCTTTGAGAAAGTGTTTTTGTGTTGTACAAGTTTCATACTCTTTAAAAATGTTTTTTTTTGGTCTGAGGTCTCATTTTTTGAAATATGTTATAATTTCCTAGCTTGTCATGCTTGTGGGATGACAAGGAGGCCGGTGTGTGACTCAAACACAATAAGGAGGAGACGAGTAGGAGTTGAGATCAAAGGTAGCCAGATGATGTCTCAAAGGCTTTGGATTTTACTATGAGTGAGTTGAGCCATCTTTAAGGGCTGTGGGCAGAGGATTACACTGATAGAATAGAATAGGAATAGAATAGGATGTGAGGGGTGGGATTCTGTAAGAGACCATTGTAGAAGGTCAGGCCATATATATATAACCTGTGCCAGACATAGTACCATTAACATAAATGTAAATTTAATCTTTTAATGTACATTTATATTTGATCATCTAATCTCTACACAAACCTAGGTGATAGGTCCTATTGTTATCTCCAGGTGTAGCCCCTTACTTCTTCTTTAAAAACCATTGTTTTATGGGTGCCTGGATGGCTCAGTCGGTTAAGCATCCCACTCTTGATTTTGGCTCCGGTCATGATCTCAGGGTTCGTGAGTTCAAGCCTCATGTCAGGCTCTGCTCGGGCTCTGAGCTGACAATGTGGAGCCTGCTAGGAATTCTCTCTCTCTGCCCCTTCTGCATGCTCTCTCTCTCTCTCAAAATAAATAAATAAACTTAAAAAATAGTTTACTTTCAATCTTTTTTTCTCAGCTACCCACTTCCCCTCCCATTGGCAATCATTCTTATTAGTTTCTTGAATATTCTTCCAGAGATATTCTATTTCTCAAATAAGCAGGTATAAAATGGAGAATGCTTTCCTCCTTTTTGTGTTTTTCACAAAGGGTAACATGCTTGACACACTACTTTGTAACTTGTTTTTCCACTTGGATAACTTTCTCTGGGGTCATACCATAATTTATTTAATTGATCCCCCATTGGTAGGCACTTCGTATATTTCCAGTCACCTGTTATTATCAACCGTTCTGCAGTGAATCACCTTGCATATACAGTATACCATTTGCAAAGGTGACAGCCAATAGTAAAACCTACATGGATGCGACCTTAAAGCTACTTACCTTCCACACCGCACTGCCTCCCCGTATGTTGTTGACTGCTTCATGAGGGTGATTCTTCTGAACTCCTCTCAATTTTATGAGAATAGTTTGTCTTTACCCTGTGACCGTTGGCTCCAGGCTCCAGGTGTAATCACTTCTGAACACCTCTTAAGTTCATAAACACTCAATCCCTCAGGGGATCTGGGACCCTCATCCACACTCCTATGACCCTGATGACAGAGTCTAGAAAAGGGAAATCATAAACTCAGAGCACTTGGGAAAGATTTTCTTTGCCTATTGGTTTAAGGCAACTGTACTTCGGGAGATAACCCGGGGGGTGAAAGTGTCCAGGGGAAGTAGAAAACTTTTTTCAAGTGAGACGATGATGTGATTCCTGACAAGATAGATTGCACACCAGTATCTTGAGCAATATATCACCACATCATCGTGACATTTAACATTCATCCTTTTTCTCTTGCACAACTTTTGATTGTGCGCGGGACTAACTTTGTTTTAGATCTGAGTCACGTCCTGTTAAGTTTTACATCCACCTTGTGGTGCTAAAAGGTTAACGGGTCAGATAACTTAGCAACTCTATCTAGCTCTGAACTTTGGTCTAGTTTGTGTTGCAATGACACGGACTCCTTTCTGAACTTTCACCTAGATACCTGTTTCCCTGAAATTACTAATAGTACTGTACATGGGCCTAATAATTCTTTTTAATACTGTATATTGACACTTGAGACATCTAGACATTTCATAAATGTTATCAGCACATGCATTTGAAGTTAAAACCAGTCTTCCAATCTCAGCCAGAAAAAACGGCACTTGCAAAAAAAAAAAAAAAAAAAAAAAAAGTCCGCACTTGCTTATCTTTTTCATTTTGCGGTGATAGTAATAAATAATATTTATTGAGCCCTCACTATATGCTAGGTACTGTTGTAAGCCCTTTAGGTAGTACTCACAAGAGGTGGGTTCTATTACATTCTCTTCATGTTCTAAGCAAGGAAACTGAAACACACAGAGGTTAAATATTCACTGCAGGCTCCACCAGATGGCTATCGGCAGGGAAACATTTGGAAGCCTTGCAGTCCAGCTTTGGAGCCCATACTGTTAACCACTCGGACATGAACTTGTTAGGACACAAAGCCCTCTATCTGCCTTACTGCTACTGCCGTTTCTGATCTGTTCTTCCTGTTTTTCTCTCCTACCCGTCACCACCTCTGCTCTCTACCATCTCAGCCAAATGGAGACAAAGCGGAGTTGAGCAACCAGGAACCCAATCTAGTGATGTGCCAGAAAGTCATGATTCTCTGACTGGGAAATGGTTCTATTACCAATGGCTCTGCACTAGTTGAGAACGTTCCAGTGAGCGCCATAGTCCTGTGTAGAGGCCAAAAACACTGGTAAGGAAAGTCAAACTATGTTGTGGGACAAGTTTGTATTCTAGGAAGGATCTCAGAATTACCCATGACAGGGGCGCCTGGGTGGCGCAGTCGGTTAAGCGTCCAACTTCAGCCAGGTCACGATCTCGCGGTCCGTGAGTTCGAGCCCCGCGTCAGGCTCTGGGCTGATGGCTCGGAGCCTGGAGCCTGTTTCCGATTCTGTGTCTCCCTCTCTCTCTGCCCCTCCCCCGTTCATGTTCTGTCTCTCTCTGTCCCAAAAATAAATAAACGTTGAAAAAAAAATTTTTTTTAAAAAGAATTACCCATGACATTCAGCGTGAGGAAGGTATAGACAAGTTTTAGACTGAGGAACACTTGCTTTCCCACCTCTGGCTTCCTAGAGATTTCAAACTTCTTCAAGGTTTCCATGAAAGCAGACAAAACTAGCTCTTCTTTCAAAATAGCTGTCCTTCCTGAATGTTTTTTTTTTTTTTTTGAGAGAGAGAGAGAGAGAGAGAGAGTGCACAAGTGAGTGAGGGGCAGAGAGAGAGAAAGAGAGAGAGAGAGAGAAATAATCCCAGGAGGGGCAGAGAGAGAGAAAGGGAGAGAGAGAGAGAGAGAGAGAGAGAGAGAGAAGCAGGGCTCACCCCAAGCAGGGCTCGAGTTCACCCAGTGTGGGGCTCGGGGTCTCCCGATGCTGGGCATGATCTCACCTGATGTAGGGCTCGTGTTCACCTGAAGCAGGGCTCGCGCTTACCCGATGTGGGATTCGAACTCAAAAACCGTGAGATCATGACCTAAGCCAAAGTCAGGTGCTTAACGACTGAGTCATCCAGACACCCCTTTCTAAATATTTCTTGAATCCTCTGGTGATCTTGCTGCAATCTATCCTTCACACTGCTCCCAGAAACCATATAATCTCCTTCAAGGACTCCCCAGCATCACTGTACGAATAAAGGTTAAACTGTTGAGCTCATTGCACCAAGCCTTGATCTGCTTCCGGCCTCTTTGTCTGCCACCGCCTCCACCAAATACCCTTCATTTCACTCCCTTCCACAAGTGCAGTGGCTCACCTCTGTTCTAGGTCAGCCCCTTAGTATGCTTTCCAAGGATCTCACAGATCTACCTTTCTGTCCTCATCTCCTTCCATCCTCCAGTGTACCCTCTGTCCCAGCCTCACTAAACTAAGCTTTCCCCACATATATCCTCCATTTTGCCAATATGGTTCCCTTCCTTGCTCTTCACTCATTCTTGAAGACCCTGCTTCAACACCACCTCCTTTCTGAGAGCTTCCTGGTGCCTAGTGGCACCACACCCCCAGTTTGAATGAGCTTCAGCTTCAGCTCTGTTTTCAGGGCATGATTCTCTATTTAGATTATCTTATCTTCAATGTAGTGGATTTAATTGTTAACAATCTTTTCTCCTCCAATAGATTCCAGGCTCCTTTAGAATGGTGAAGGACACCATTTCATTTCTGCATCCTTCTGCGAGTTCTACTAAAGTAGCTGGTACATCAATCATGTTCATTGGAAATTCCCTGAAGAGTCTATTTCTTACAAGTAAAAGAAATGCCAGGCAACATTTGCTAAGTCATTTGTTTTGAGGTAAGTCAAAGTAACAGATGATACAACTCCCTTAATTTTCATAATGAAGGTGTATCTTTCAGGTGTGGCTGAAAGATTCTAGAGTGGCACCGTCCGGTATGGTGGCTATTTAAGTTTAAATTATTTAAAAATAAATAAAATGTGGAGTGCCTGGGTGGCTCAGTTGGTTAAGCATCTGACTTTGGCTCAGGTCATGATCTCACTGTTCGAGCCCTGGGTTGGGCTCTGTGCTGACAGCTCAGGACTTGGAATGCTTCAGATTCTGTGTCTCCCTCTCTCTGCACCTCCCCCACTCACACTCTGTCTCTCTCTCAAAAATAAATAAACATTTTAAAAAATTAAAAAAAAAGAAAGTAAGAGGTTGTCTGCAGACAAGGTGCGTAAAGACTGGGATTGTAAAAATGTGTTCATGCATTTGAGTTGTCTGGTAATCTTCCTGATGTGTATGTCAAAATAAAAAGTAGCATATGCCTTTAAATGAGGCAAGGAATGGACCATATTCTACAGATGTCTGATAAACACAGCATTATGTACATTTCATCTTAGAGAGGAATTTACATTTGAAGACTAAATATTAATCCCCTCAAAACACTGCCATGAAGAAGGTACAGAGAGAGGTGTACAGACGCATTTTATACAATGGGAAACAAGAGTATATATATCCTGTATCATTTGTCCTCGGTTCTTAAAATTCATGCTTTTCAAGGCATTCGGAAGAGAGAGGAAGAGTTCCGATTTTTCATCAAAAACGTTAGAAAGGTCAATGGGTCAAGATTTACTGGCGCCAGTGAGAGCTGGCACTTTCCCCATGATTTCTTCTGACTCTCTTGGCCAGTTCCCTAAAACTGGGTGTTCTTTAAGGTTTTCTCCTTGAAACCCTCCTTTCTTTTCTCTCTGGACTCTTTCTTGACCCTTCACCAAATTGCACAACTCCTAACTCCAATTACTTCCTCCAAGGTAATGACTCCTAAATCAACCTTCCCTACCCCGAGCTCTCTGTGCATGGAGGGACAATGAGTGCAGGCTGACGTAGCTGGTTTGGGGACCAAATTTTGAGTAGCAAGTCTCTAGATAAGGGCTTGACAAACCTTTTCTGTACATGGCCAAATAGCCTCTGTCTCCATTACTCAACCTTGTCATTATAGCATGAAAGCAGCTGTAGACAATATATAATCAAATGGGCATAGTTGTCTTCCAATAGAGTTTTATTTTCAAAAACAAGAGGCAGGCAGGATTTGGTTATAGTTTGCTGATTTCTGTTGATCACTGATTTTCAAAAAAGAAGCCCCTGCAGAATCCGCTCAGAGAGAAAGAATGACAGGGAATGAGCAATTTAACTTTAATCCATTTTGTTTACACAGCTGAGCAAGATCTCATTTGCAGAAAGGGTTTCATGGCCAAAAAGTTTGAAAGCCACTCATCTACATGTTCTCGGAGGTTCATTCTAGGTATATATCGGTCACCTCCCTCAGCTGGTCACTGTCTGCTTCTGCTTTGACCCATTTTCTGTGCCAAAGTGGTAACATAATTGTCCACTTCTGACCATATCACTTCTCAAACTTCAGTGATTCCCATGAGCCATTCCCAACCTACCTCCTTAATCTCCTTCTACTGACCTCTAACATACTTTATGGTTTAGCCACACAGGACTCTAGCCTGCCACTCTGCAAAGACGTTTTCTCTTCTCTCTTTCCGCATGTTCTCCCCTTTCCTGTCACCCCTTTTCCCTCCCAACCTGCCTTTCCACTTGGCGATCCTCAAATGCTACTTGTTCTGTGGAGTCTTCTAGAATTTCACCCACCAGAAACAGTCTCCTCTATGCTTCTAGGTGCTTCCCTCAGTGGGCTTTTATGCGTCCAGGTCCCAGCTCCCCTACTGGATTAATGTTCCTTAAGGGCAGGGATCACATTTTATCTTTCTACCCAGCATGGGTACCATATGCCTAGCAGTCACTGGAGTTCCTTATCTGGATTGAAACAGGGCATGCCCTGGCACAGTGCATCCCACCTGCCCTAGGACTTCTTCACCTGCCTGTCATGTTCTCACTTCTCCCTCCTCTGCCGCCCATAGAGGACCACAGTTACAAGGCACAGGTGTTTCCTGCTATTCCCAGATAATAAGAATAGCTGCTTGATGCTTAGGAGCTGAGAGAACAAGTTCCAGGTAAGCTAGCAGTGAAAGGGACATGAGAAAGGGGTGGAGAGGGAGAGACAAATCCAGAAACCTTGGGTGACAGGCAAACACAAACACAAGGCCTCTGGCCCAGATGGGCAAGGTCTAGGAAGGGGCAGTTGCCAGGACTTTGAGAGCCAGAGTCATGCAGGGGAAAGAGAGCAGCAGGGCTCTGAAAGGGACACATCTATGCTGCACATTTACAGCTGTTTAACTTTGTATTTCTAACTCTCTGAGCCTTATGTGCACATGAAGAATAAAAATATCTTTTTAAGGGGCACATGGGTGGCTCAGTCGGTTAAGCGTCCGACTTCGGCTTGGGTCATGATCTCGCGGTTCGTGGGTTCGAGGCCCGTGTTGGGCTTTGTGCTGACAGCTCCGAGCCTGGAGCCTGCTTCCGATTCTGTGTCTCCCTCTCCCTCTGCCCCTCCCCTGCTCGCGCTCCGACTCTCTTTGTCTTTCAATAATAAATAAATGTTAAAAATTTTTTTTTCTTAATATCTTTTTAAATGCTCTGAGGGTTAGGAAAATAATGTGTCTGTTACAGAATAGGGGCTCAATAAGTGGCACTGGAGATTGTGAAGAAGGGGAGTGAAGAGGCAAAGGAGATTTTTTAAAAAAAAGAGGAAATGGGGGCGGCTTAGGTGGCACAGTCGGTTGAGCGTCTGACTTTATTTTGGCTCAGGTCATGATTTCACTATTGGTGAGACTGAGCCCTCACTGAGCTCCTCAAGCTAAGTGTAGAAGCTCCGTGGGATTCTCTTTCCCCCTCTCTCTTTGTCCCTCCCCAGCTCCTGTACACGCACACTTGCACATGCCAGCTCTCTCCCAAAATAAATAAAACAAAAGAGGAAATGTATTTCTTTTTTGTAATGTTTATTTATTTTTTGAGAGAGACAAAGACAGAGCACGAGTGGGGGAGGGTCACAGAGAGGGGTAGACACAGAATCCGAAGCAGGCTCCAGGCTCCGAGCTGTCAGCACAGAGCCCGACGTGGGGCTCAAACTCACAAACCATGAGATCATGACCTGAGCCGAAGTCGGACGCCCAACCGACTGAGCCACCCAGGCGCCCCGAGGAAATGTATTTCTTAAGATAAACGCTATTAATTGATTTTCATCTTCACCTGGGATTTATCTAGCAAATTACTTTGGTCTCCTTTCTAACTTTGGTTGAAGGGAGAAGGTAGGGGTCTAGCATATGGCTAGGAATCACCTGGGCACCATTAACATGCAGGTTTTCACCCACCGGGTCTGGATGGGTCTGAGATGGGACTTTAATGATGTAATACAGCTGATCCATGCATGAACCACAGTGTAAGTAGCCAGGTGGTGGTCCACGTAGGCTGTTGACGTAAAGGAAGATCGATGGGCATGCTGGCCTGACTGGTTTCCTTTTCTCGCATGTTGAAAAGCTCCTGTTCTTCATTCTTCAAAAGAATGGAGACTTGAACCAAGGGAGGTTAAGGTCGGGAAGCATAGCACCACGTGCTACCAAAGGGCAGGGAAATTACGAGGAAAAAAGAGAACTTTTGTTCTCTGGGGCTTATGTGCAGACCACATGCAGACACAAGGGAACTTAGATCTCTTTGGACTTTGCTTGAAATGCTGGACTAGAAAAGGAGTCAGTAAGAGGCAAGATGGCATCTGAGGGCTTTGCAACAAACCATTAATACCTTTCCCCCCTAGCAAAGTCGTGTGATGAGATGAAGAAAGTACTAACACACATTGTCAACAGACTTCTAGTAAATTACCTAGACCATCTGGACGGTTTCCCCACAACATACTGGAAACAATAACTAAAGCAAAGACAGCAAATTATTAAGCGGTGGGTGTGTACGTGTTCACTGAACAGTTCTTTCAGCTTCCCTGCATATTTGAAAGTATTTATAATAAAACCTTGAAAAAATTATGTTTCCTACCTCTCTCGTGGTTTCCATAAGGTAGAAATGAGATAAATACAGTAGTGTATCCAAATAATGTTGGCTTAGTCTGAAAAGTGGGTGCCCTCTGAGGGACTTTCTCTTAGCCGTTTTAGAAATTATAAGCATAGGGGCACCAGGTTGGCTGATTTGGTCGAGCATTCGACCCGTGCTTTCAGCTCCGGTCACGATCTCACAGTTTGTGGGATCGAGCCTTGCATCGTGGTCCATGCTGACAGCATGGAGCCTGCTTGGGATTCTCTCTCCCTCTCTCTCTGTCTCTCCCCTGCTTGAATGCGTGTGTGTGCGTGCACTCTCTCTCAAAATAAATAAATAAATAAATATACATAAAATATATGAGGGGGTACACAAGAAAATAGTAACATTAGTGGCCTCCAGGGAGGGGAAGTTTGTAACTAGAGGGCAAGAAGGGAAGGGAAACTTCTCACTGAATTTCCTTTTGCAAGTTTTGTACATCAGATTATATGTACACAGTACCTATTTGAAGATAAATAAAATAAAAATAGATGTAGACCTCTCACAGTCTAAGAGTCTGGCTCTTTCAGTACAATAAGTGTTAAATTGCAGAACTTGCCGTGCCCAGAAGCAAAGAAGTCAACGTCCAGCTTCATGAAGTGGGGCATCATGGGGCCGGACCAACCCAACAGCCACAAGCTGGCTCTGTCTATTTGAGGATGTTTTTGGCTATGAGCCAAAGGTCTACATTTTCCATTCCTGCTTCCGGACGGCGGTGGGCCAGGAAGTAACCAGGTTGGGTAGCCCAGAAGAATGAGGGGTTCAGAGTCAGACTGGTGGTAGAGCCCACGGCTTTAGGCTTGTATTGAAGGAGGCAGACAGAGATGTGGCATGGGAACCACACTCATGACTGGGGCGTAGTCCTGTGTGAATAGTTTACATATTACATACGTGACTATTTACAAAGTGTTCGTAACCACTGCTTCCTCTGAGTGACACAACTGCCCTAGGAGGTGAGTATGGATTTTGCCCTGTCTTACCGAAGAGGAAGCTAAGTGTGGTGGCCATGATATCCTTCCAGGGATATCTCAGATATCCTTCCAATTGACTGAGGGCCCCGCCGTGTTCTGAAATCCACCCATGTGTTTGAGCTGCAGCCAGGCTAATGGCTGCCCATGCCGGTGATGGAGTACAGCAGAGATATGAGGGCAGGCTCCTTCTCTGGAGACGCAGGACTTCTCTGGTGGCCTGAGTGCTCCCTGACAGCCTTGCTGTAATTTCCTCAGAAAACATTGTAAACTGGGGCACCTGGGTGGCTCATTCAGTTAAACATCCGACTTTGGCTCAGGTCATGATCTCATGGTTCATGAGTTTGAGCCCCATATCGGGCTCTCTGCCATCAGCATAGAAGCTACTTTGGATCCTCTGTCTCCCTCTCGCTGTGCCCCTCCGTCACTTGCACTCTCTTCCTCTCTCTCAAAAATAACATTAAAAAAAGAAAAAAGAAAAGAAAACACTGAACTATTATGCTTCCACCCCCCCCCCCCCTTCCTTCCTTCTCTTCTTCACTCCCAGGCCTGCATTACAGTCTGATGGCTCTCTCAGCCTCTCCTGGTTCCCTCCTACTTTCTCTTAGAGGCATTTCCTGCAAGTTGAATACTGTTTTGGCATCTAACATAGATCTGGGTGATTCTAGTTGTGCTACTTCTTCTTTTTACTTTTATTTTGAGGAGAGAGAAAGCACACATGCATGAGGTGGGGGACAGGGGCAGAGGGGGAGAGAAAGAGACAGAGGGAGAGAAAGAGAGAAATTTTTAAAAATTTTCTAATGTTTTTTTATTTTTGGGAGAGAGAGCATGAGCAGGGGAGGGGCAGAGAGAGAGGGAGACACAGAATCTGAAGCAGGCTCCAGGCTGTCAGCACAGAGCCCGACGTGGGGCTCGAACTCACGAACCACGAGATCATGACCTGAGCTGAAGTCAGACACTTAACCAACTGAGCCACCCAGGCGCCCAGAGAGAGAGAGAGAGAGAGAGAGAATCCTAAGCAGGCTCCATGCTCAGTCCAGAGCCTGAGATGGGGTTTGAACCCATAACTCTGGGATCATGACCTGAACTGAAATCAAGAGTCAGAAGCTTAACCAACTGAGCCACCCAGGAACCCCTAGGCTGTGCTTCTAATCAATGCACTATATTGTCTTTCTTTTCATGAAATTCATTTCACCTTGAGTCACTAGATGGACACATCCTTTTTGCCACCAGCTTGCTGCATTTTTAATACTTCATTATTCAAAATATTTATGTATATGTGATTATGTCTGGCATATTACATAGGCATAAAAGTAGAAATAATTCTATCTTGTTAAAGATGGAATTGTGCTTTATTAAATTATGATCAATCACTATTTTTTTTTTTTAAGTAGGCTCCACACCCATCTTGAGTCTTGAACTCACAACCCTGAGATCAAGAGTTACATGCTCCACCGACTGAGCCAGGCTGGTACCCCTATGCTCTATTAAATTACACATGTAAACTTAACAAGATTCAGTTTCACGAAGCTTCTGTTTAGTTTAGATGCAAACTTTGAGGTTTCTTTTGCTGTTATTTTTTTTTTTTAAGACTTCACATATTCTTTTATTTTTGAGTAAACTCTACGCCCAACCCAGGGCTCGAACTTATGACCCCAAGATCAAGTGTTGTGTGGTCTTCCGACTGAGCCAGCCAGGTGCCACATGTTGCTGTTCTTTGTTAATAATTTGCCATCTACCATTCGCCATCTCCACTTTCCATTGTCTTTATCAATATTCTGGGGTTTGTAATTATGCTGGCCAACTTAGAGATTCTAGAAATGTACACAGGCCAGAAGAACTGCCATTTGAGGTCACCTTATGGTTTGGCAGAGAATGTCACAAATCCACAAATGCTAGTCTGAAGAGGAAGCTGTTTAAGTCTATCAAAATGGTGTCACTAGAAGAATGGGGACATTGTAAGCTGTGCACATGTCACCATATAATATGGGGTAGGGGAGGAGGTACAGGAATCAGCAGGCTCTTACTTCTAGGCTCTTCCTGGAACTGGCTGGCAGCAATCTGGCAGGCCTTTGACATGAGTTCCAAGGACCCCATTGGGAGTTCCTTCTGAATGGACAGAATGTTTTGTCAGAACAATTAGGGCTTGCTTCCTAAAGTGCGCTTGGCCAGGAAAGCAAGCAAGAACCTTTAGGGGGCCAATGTCCTGGGAGTAGTTGGCCCTGAAGGGATGCATAGAAGAAGGGGTACAATAAATAAACATTAAAAAAAATTTAAAAAGGCAGGGTGGGGGCGCCTGGGTGGTTGAGTCGGTTGAGCGTCTGACTTCAGCTCAGGTCATGATCTCACAGTTCGTGGGTTTGAGCCCCATGTCAGATCTGCACTGACAGCTCAGAGCCTGGAGCCTTCTTCAAATTCTGTGTCTCCTTCTCTCTCTGCCCCCTCCCCCACTCGGATTCTGTCTCTCTGTCTCTCAAAAATAAATAAACATTTAAGAAAATCAAAAACAAAAAAGAAGAAGGGCTACACTGTAAGGATGGTAGAGGGGATTTTGAGCAACTTCAATAAGCAGTCTTGTGGCAGCAACCCTCATAGGCAGCTGACCTGAGCATTATAATGCTTACCTCCTGCTCTTATATCCCTAGAGATAGGAAGTGTGGCTGGAGAACAGGAGAGTGCCAAAGCTAGAAAGGCCAGAGGCAAGTGAGAGCTTGAGCAGCAGGACTTGATTTGGTGAAGAAATCACAAGGAACCACAGGAACAGTAATACCTCGCCTCTTTACAACAGTCAGAATCTTCAGACATTAACTGTATTTGGGACTCTTCAAGCGTAGGGGTCGTGAATTCCCCATTTATTGCACTGGTTGCAAGTTGGGGCCTCCTTGAATACAATGTATTGTTCTTTTGGGCATCATGGAAGAATGTGTTCTTGGCCCCCCTGGGCAATATGCACTGTGTTAAATGATTTGCATACCCAAGAGCACAGAAGTTCCTCACCTCATCTCCAACATGCTCCGTCCACACGTTTTGAGAACTCTGGGTAACAGTTTAGTTTTAACACACATCTTTGACTAAGCATGAGGCCTGTGGTTGCCAACAGGCAATACTAGATTAGACTCCTATGGCCATTAGCCATTTTATGAGAGGCCTGGGAAATCAATTACAAACAAGAAGTGGAGGATGAAGGCTATGGGTGATGGTGGTGGTGGTTGCTGGGGGGGTATGGGCAAGGACCTGAAAGGAAACTGTTCATTCTCATGGGGGGGTGGGTGGTGGGAGATAGTGAGTGCCTGCAGACCCAAGAGGAGTCACAGCAAAAGGAGGCCTGGGGAGTTTCCACTTTTCCCAAGATTTATATGTCTAATTTCCTATGTATTCAGAGGATTGGTGAGGAGTTGCCAAGTCTTCTCAGGGACTCCACAGCTGCTTGACGATCGTATTACAGATTCTCAAAGGTGGGCCAGACTTCAAAAGAAAGTTTTTGTGACTCTAATGATGGAAATATGAGTTACCCATGCTGCTTTTTGTGTATTAATTAACCTCGTATTCTGCAATAATCATTGCTATGATCACTTATTCCAGGAATGCTTTTTTCAATTCTTTTGGCTTTTCTACATGGACTATCATGTCATCTGTGAACAAAAACCGTTCATTCCTTCCTTTCCAAACTGTACTTTTTATTGCCTTTTCTTGTCTTAGTTAGGATTTTCAGTACAATGTTAAAAGGGAATGGTGAGAAGGGACATCCTTCCCCTGTACCCGATCATTGTGGGAAAGCTTCAAGTCGCTCACATTGTGATGCTTTTTGTTTTTAAATTTTGTTATGCTTACAAAAGTAGAAATACAGGCTCATTAAACATTTTCATATATTTCAAGAAATATGTAATATGAAAAGTGGGAGTGTTTTCAATCCCTAACCACTTCCCCAAGTTGTCGTTGCCAGTTATTTGGTACGTCTCTCAAGATGGCATACTTTGTGATTTTGAAGCAGATTGTGTATGTCTTAGCACACATCTCTGACCAAGAAAAAAAATGTGCCACACACTGAGATTCCTTGGTAGTTTGGGGTTTAGGTATCAAGCTGTGTATACGTTTGAGTATAAAAGAGACAGAATAAATGTGATAAAATCGCCCCTACTCTTTTTCTGGGAAGTGCTGTCCAGTTCTTGATTTTTATCTTTCATGGGAAATTGTGCTAGAACTAGGTGGCTAGATCATTTATTTAACACGGATATGTTAAAATTGACTTCAGTTACAGAATGCCCTAGCGAGAATTACCTATAAATAAACAAAGTAACTGGTTATGAATTATGACCCACATATGCACTCACCTGTTGGACAGCTGTCCAGAACATGGTGGGCTATGTATGGCTTCTGCCCAAGGATCCTTGAAGTTCTTATGAATACATGAAGGGAAGAAGCCATATCTTAGATGTCCCCTGGAGGGGAGACTTAAGGAAAATTCTTAAGGAAGTGATTGGTTAGAAGACCCCATCCTGGAAGTGAAACTTTGTACCTTTGGGGATGTACCACCACCAATCAGTTCCAGACATTGGTGCCAGCTGGTTGGGGATGTGTGTTGCTTGGAGAAAGCAGGTGCAGAGGCCCAAAAGGGGTCTAGGAATGGGTCCTGTGATACTGTTGCTGCCCCTGCTCAGTGTATGCTCCCACACCCAACTTTTTCAGAATGTTTGATAGAGTGTGTCTTGGTTCATGAAATAGATTTGCAATTTTGAGACTTCCTAAATGGCCATCTCTAAGCAGCTATAGGAATTCCTGGCTCCAGTACATGTGTAAAGTTCAGTTGGGTTTTCTAGAACAGGTAAGCTGTGTCCAGTTACTGGCTTTCTGTAATCAAGCTGCTAGATAGAATTTAGCAATCATCAAGGACTCCTGTGGCTAGTTGTTTAGGTTTTGAGCATTAAGTACGATCTAATACAAATCTTCATTAAGGGGCACCTGGGTGGCTCAGTTGTTAAGTATCTGACTCTTGATTTCGGCTCAGGGCATGATCTCAGCGTTCATGAGATGAAACCCTGCCTCAGGCTCTGGGCTCACAGTGCAGGATCCTCTCTCTCATTCTCTCTCTCTCTCTTCCTCTTTCTGCATCCCCCCTCACTCTCTCTCTCTCAAAATAAATAAAATTTAAAAATCATCATTAAAAAAAGCCTTGGGGCACCTGGGTGGCTTAGTTGGTTAAGTGTCCGACTTTGGCTCAGGCCATGATCTCACGTTTCATGAGCTCAAGCCCCGCGTCAGGCTCTGTGCTGACAGCTCAGAGCCTGAAGCCTGCTTCAGATTCTCTTTCCCTCTCTCTCTGCCCCTCCCCCACTCATGCTCTGTATCTTTCAAAAATAAATAAACATTAAAAAACATTTTTTTAAAACTTAAAAAAACAAAAAAACCTTTTTATTCTATCACAAGTGTTATATTTTATTTATTTATTGTGATATAGTTCATTTTAAAGAATAGAGATAAACAATATGAAAAAAATGAAGTGTAATCCTCCTACCCAATGATAACTATAATTAATATTTTTGTATATTTCCTTCTAAAATTCCCATACTTTAGGGCACCTGGGTGGCTCAGTCACTTAAGTGTCTGACTCTTGATTTTGGTTCAGGTCATGACCTCATGGCTCATGGGGTTTGAGCTTCACGTCGGGCTTTGACCTCACAGCACGGAGTCTGCTTGGGATTCTCTGTCTCCCTCTCTCTCTGCCCCTCCCCTGCTCATGCTCTCTCTCTCTGAAAATAAACATTAAAAGTAGATAAATAAAACTTAAAAAAATAAAATTCCCGTGCTTTAATAAGCTTTCAATAAATAGATATTTTATAGTTATATGAGAAGTTTTCCTTCCTCCTTTTATTTCAACTTAGAGATAGCTATGATGTTTCTTTTTTTTCCCCCTCCAGAATTGCTATATTGTTTGTATTTTTCAAAAACAGTTGACCATGAATTATTTTTATTCATCCTAATGACAACCTTGGGGGTTTTAAATACCGTATGTGTTTCCTTATCTTCTAGATAAAGACACTGGGAGCAATGATATTTCTTTATGAAAGTATGAAGATCATTGTGTTAACTACAAGTTCACATGCAAATAAAAAATTGGTTTGCTTTGGTTATTTAAACACACATTCTGTTCAAATGGAATTCTTTTTTACATTTTTAGGAAGATAATGTTTAAAAAAGAGCTTTAGAACTATAGACTGAAGTCCTTGGGCCTTGGTTAGCACTGCTTTAGTTTGAATCTAAAAAAGGCTATAACATTTCTGTCCTCCAAATCCAAACTGGGTTTGCGGCACCTGAGTGGCTCAGTCGACTGAGCGTACAACTTTGGCTCAGGTCATGATCTCACCATTCCTGAGTTCGAGCCCCATGTCAGGCTCTGTGCTAACAGCTCAGAGCCTGGGGCCTGTTTCAGATTCTGTGTCTCCCTTTCTGTCTCTGCCCCTCCCTCGCTAGTGCTCTCTCTCTCTCAAAAATAAACATTAAAAGAAATTAAAATAAATAAATAAATAAATTTAACCTGGGTTCTGTATTCTCTGCCTCAGTGTTTATAAGGCTTTTGTCTCCAAAGAGACTTATTCAACTAAAGAGTCACATTACTCAGACTGGAGTCATGTGGGCCACTGGGTAAACAGCCAACCTGGACAAACAACTGTTGAATATTTAATGTTCAGGATATATTTAGTGAAAAAGCAAGCTACCAAATAGTAGTCATAACATAAACCTAGTTTTATGAAAGTATAAGATTAGATAGATATACTTACATAGAAAAAATATGGAAATGCTATAATCTAAAATATCAACAGTGTTTATCACTAGGTGATATAGAGTCATGGGTGATTATTATTATTTTATTCATGTTTACATTTCATTTTTTCTTCAATAGGCATAGATTACACTTTCATATATTATTTTTATAATCAAACACAATTTTATTTTACAGTAAGATCACAGTCTTTATTGATCAAAAATAAAACGATATTTCAAAAAAGGAAATTGTTATTTCCAACACATTCTCCCTCCCAATAACTCTCCTTTAAAAAAAAAAAGTTTATTTATTTATTTTGAGAGCAAGACAGAACAGGGTAGGGACAGAGAGAGGGAGAGAGAGAGAATCCCAAGCCGGTCCACGCTGTGAGCACAGAGGCTGACACAGGGCTTAATCTCACGAATATGAGATCATGAAGAGCTGAAACTAAGAATTGGACGCTTAACCGACTGAGCCATCCAGGCGCCCCCCCCCATACCTCTCCTTCTTATCTAAAACTTTAATCTAACTAAGTGCTATATGGTGTCCTCTCAACTCTGAGAGGATGGTTTAAGAAGCAGAAAATTTGCAAGAGTGGAGTGGGAAGAGGAATAAAACACCAGCAGTATTATATGTATGACATTCAATTTAATTCAGCTGTATATTACCTTGGTACATATGCATTTAATTATTTGCATTTTTAAGATTACATCTTTCAACCTGTAAAACCAGCCCAAAGCCCCTTTGTGTGGAAAGGGGGAGGGGGGAAGACGTGTTTTTGAGTCCATATTCCATTACTGCGCTGTTAGTTATATTTAATCAGAGTAAATGGTGGAGGGGAGGTATAGTGACTAGCTGATCTATTTCTCAGTTTCAGAAGAATGATTTTCCCTTTCTTCTGGAACAGCAGACTAGAGTGGTTTTAGTTTGCTAAAGCCAAACGTGAAAATTTTTATAGCCTTCGAAGAGCGACATTGTTATCGTAGATGCCATTCTCACAAGCATAACTTTGTTACATTTCATTTCAGTATTTTTTTTTTAATTTTTTTTTTAACGTTTATTTATTTTTGGGACAGAGAGAGACAGAGCATGAACGGGGGAGGGGCAGAGAGAGAGGGAGACACAGAATCGGAAACAGGCTCCAGGCTCTGAGCCATCAGCCCAGAGCCCGACGCGGGGCTCGAACTCACGGACCGCGAGATCGTGACCTGGCTGAAGTCGGACGCTTAACCGACTGCGCCACCCAGGCGCCCCTCAGTATTTTTTTTTCATTTCATTTCATTTCAGTATTCTAACATTTGAAGATTATCTAAAACAGATTGATTTTGCTTTGTTTGTTTTTACAGATCTGTTAAAATGACGTCAGAATTACTCAATCCCAGTATGGTCTTAAATTTTAGAAGATCAACTCTGAAATCTGGATGAATTTCACAGCATTTACGGCAGTGTGCTTCTGCATATCTGCTGAACTTTGGAGATCATGATATATCCCTTTGTCTTCACTTACTGAAGCCTTTTGGATTTTTCTGTAATAAAATACTAAATCGAATGTAGAACTTGAATTAATTGGCTGGGATAAAAGGAATGACTCATCCTGGGTTGACACAAATTGAACCTGACCTCGGAGGTTTCGTTCTGTAGCTCAGAGAGCAGGGCAATTCCGGAAATGGCACTGGCAGTGGTTCGTAAAGTCATGTTTCCCCTAACTTTCTCAGTTGTTTGTTGAGTCATTAAGGACCGTTAATTTTGGCTCTGTCAGAAGCCAGGATAAAGAATGTTTGCCAAATCACGTTCCAGAGCTAGGATGTAGAATGACAGGGAACATAACAGCCAAGTCACTCCTGAAATGTTTGGTTCAGTCATCTTTCCAAAATTAACATAGTTAAACAAAACCCCAAAACAGATCACTCCTCTCCTGCCCCTACTTCCTCCTTGCTCTTGACCAATAGGAGGACCCCCAGAAGTGGAAGGCTCAGGCATCTTCACAGAAATGAAGCCAGGCCACAATGACAGGTTCCCAAGGGTGACTGACCACAGCTTTTGCCTCCGACACAATTGCTTCACCTGAGGAGAAGGCACTTCGCTGAGGATCTGTGCCCCAGCCCATTTTCATGCACACAGAAGCACAGAGAGACCCACTGGTTAGATAGTCAGTAGGGTTTCTTCCTGCTGCAAAATTCTGTGGTTGTCATTTGGGCTTTGCGGCCCCAAATTAAAATGACCTGATCATAATTCTTAATTCCTGAGAAAAAGCAAAAAAGAAATAAACATGGTTACCACAGGCCCAATGTCCTTTGGTAACTGTTCAAGCCTGGGGACTGACACATAGGTAGTGTATGGCAGATGGCGTGTGGGTATGTGCATGTGTGTTTGGGGTGGACTTTCTTAACTTCGTGTAACTGAAAGGGCGGACCTACACCGGCCGACTCCATCTTGTTCTGTGTCCTCCACCTTGAGTGACTGTGTCCCCGACATGCCCCCTTTCCAGGAAAATCGCAGGAACCTCAGACCACGCCTCCTCCCCTTGAGTAACCTCCTGCTCACCCGTTCAAACTTCCCGATCAAAGCACACCCCCGACCCTTCCCCAGCCAATCGGCCGAGGCCACGACCCTTCCCCAGCCAATCGGCTGAGGCCACAGCCATTACCTCACCAACTGCCCCTAGACCCCAATAAAACCTTTGTGCTTTTGAAACTCACTCTCTCCCTCCGGCATCTCACCGCTGCGTCGGTGCAGGTAGGGGATTGAGCTCAAGCTAGCTCGAATAAAGGCTCTTTGCTTTTGCATCGGACTCGGCTCCCTGGTGGTCTTTGGGTATCATGAATTCTGGGCATAACATGACCTTCTTTCCTATCTACCAAGAACAGTTTCTTTCTGGTCTCCTAAGGAAATGGCCTTCACCTTTGTTTGTTTGTTTCTCTTAGTTACTAGTTCATTCCCTCTTGCTCTTTATTTTTTTAATTTTTATTATTTTTTATTTTTTAGACAGAGTGTGGGGACGGGGCAGAGGGAGAGGGACAGAGAATCTTAAGCAGGCTCTACCCCCAGTGCAGAGCCCGATGTGGGGCTTGATCTCATGACTGTGAGATCATGACGTGAACTGCAGTCAAGAGGTGGACGCTTGACTGACTGAGCCACCCAGATTCCCCATCTTGCTCTTTATTTTAATATTCATTCAACAGACATTTACTGGGGTCTTTCAGACATTTCTTCTTCAGAGACAGCATGACATAGCTGAAAGAAATTTGACTTTGAATGTTGCAGACAGGATCTGAGACCCAAACTCCATCACTTCCACACCTGATAAGCTTGGACAAGTGACTTTGAGTCAGAACACAGAATGGGAATAGCATATCCTTCCTACTCCTGTGAGAATGTATTTTGCAAATTGTTTAAAAAGTAGAAAGATTTTTATTAATTTGTAGATGCCCCTAGGGATAGGGACCTAATAAACTTGTCTTTAGCATTTTGGTTTGAATTCACCTATAAAGTGCATTTGACTTTTTTGGTGAGAGTGCAGGCTTGTCAGGATTGGGGTGTGTTGGGAGAGGATACCTCAGTAGAGAGACTCAAAGCAGACAAAGAACATTAAACCACCTTGGGAAAGGGAGATTCTTTAAGGAGAGAAAATGGGCTGAATGAATAGATGAGGGGCCCTCAGAAAATACTTTGCCCACTTCAATTTTCCTGTGGTCAAGCCCTGATTGTTATGACCTGGATACACAGTGGACTGTGACCTTCAGGTGGAGCTGCTTAGGTTACTCAGGACAAAGGCCACTCATTTTGCAAACTGCTATGCTCTAGGAACCCCCAAATCATAAGTTCTTAGGTTGTTAGGTCTTGAGGTTAGGAATTGGTTCTCTTTCTAGCACTGGGGCTAGCCAGTAAGCTCGAATTAGAGTTTTTTGGGTTTCTTTTTAAGTTTAATTATTTATTTTGAGAGCGAGAGGGGGGGGGAGGGGTAGAGAGAGAGCAAGAGTGACGATCCCAAGTAGGCTCTGTGCTGTCCACACAGAGCCTGATGTGGGGCTCAAGCTCCCAAACCATGAGATCATGACCTGAACTGAAATCAAGAGTGGAATGCTTAACTAACTGAGCTACTGAGGCATCCCAAATTCAAGTTTAAATTAATAAAAACAGTTGACTCTTTTTTTTTTTTTTAAACTTTTTTTTTTTCAACGTTTATTTATTTTTGGGACAGAGAGAGACAGAGCATGAACGGGGGAGGGGCAGAGAGAGAGGGAGACACAGAATCAGAAACAGGCTCCAGGCTCTGAGCCATCAGCCCAGAGCCCGACACGGGGCTCGAACTCACGGACCGCGAGATCGTGACCTGGCTGAAGTCGGACGCTTAACCGATTGCGCCACCCAGGCGCCCCTAAAAACAGTTGACTCTTGAACAGCACAGAGGTTAGAGATGCCAACCTCCTGCATAGTCAAAAATCTGCATATAAGTTTTGACTCCCCCAAAACTTAACTATTAATAGCCTACTGTTGAGAAGCCTTACTGATAATATAAAGTCGATTAACATATATTTTGTGTTAAATGTATTATATACTGTATTCATACAATAAATAAGCCAGAGAAAAGAAAATGTTATTAAGGAAATTATAAGGAAGAGACCATATATTTATAGTACTGTACTGCACTTATTGAAAAAAATCTGTATATAAGTGGACTCATGCAGTTAAGCCCTTGTTGTTTAAGGGTCAACTGTATATACTATAAAGGGCAATTCTTTTTTTTTTTTTAATTTTTTAAAATGTTTATTCATTTTTGAGAGAGAGAGTGAGTGGGGGAAGGGGCAGAGAGAGAAGGAGACACAGAATCCAGAGCAGGCTCCAGGCACTGAGCTGTCAGCACAGAGCTTGACGCGGGGCTGGAACCCACGGACTGTGAGATCATGACCTGAGTTGAAGTCAGACGCTCAACCAACTGAGCCACACAGGTGCCTAAAGGTCAATTCTTTGTGTCAAAATGATTCAATGAAACAGACCTGCTGTTGCGTTATACTTTTGTACACTATGTGGGAAGGCCATGGAGTCAGGCATCTCGGGTTCTGGTTTCAACTCTGCCAGCTGCGGTGCCTTAGGCAATTTCACTCACAAGAGTCTGGTTTGAATGCAGTATTTCTCAAAGTGTATTTCTTGGATTACCTGCATCAGAATGACCTGGGCTCCTTAAACATTTCTGAACTATTTCTTAAATCTGGTGAAAAAGAATCTCTGGGGATGAGGTCCCAGAATCTGTATTTTTAACAAGTGCCCCAGGCCAGTTGTCATGCACACAGGGACTCACTGGCTAGGACCCTCATGAGGATCTCTTCCTACTCTAAAATTCTGTTCATTTTCATCACCTGGATTTTACTTAGCTCTATTTTCTGTGAACAACATGAAATTAAAAGGAGAAAGGCCATGACATTGGCTAAGAACCTATTTGCCTCGTGCTGTTTGGGGCCTTATACCCATTGTCTTATTTTTGTGCACAATAATCCTTTGAGGTAGGTGTTACTGTTAGTAGCATAGTATGCGTAGATTCCAAGTTGGAACTTTGTACAAACTTCTAGCTAAAAGAAGGATAAGTTCTGGGGATGTAATGTATAGCATGGTAACTATATTTACCAGTACTATTTTATAGATTTGCAAGTTGTCAGGGGGGTATATTTTAGAAGTTCTCATCCATACACATAACACAAATTATAACTATGTGACATGATGGATGTAATAGCTAACCTCATTGTGGTAATCCTTCTCTCTCTCTCTCTCTCTCTCTATATATATATATATACATATATATATATAAACACATATATATAATAACTACATTGTATACCTTAAACAATGTTACATGTCTATTGTATATCTCAATAAAGCTGGGGAAAAAAAGTTGGGACTCTGGTTTCAAAGTCAATGGTTTTTTTTTGTTTGTTTTTGCCACAGTATCAGGCTATAGTAAGAAACTACAGAACTTAATATAATTGATAAGCTCTAGTGCTGGCACCTTTATCTTCATACAATAGATTGCTATTTTAAGAACTGTTTCTTCATCCTTTCAGAGGTTCTCCTATTGTGAACATTAATTACCTAATGTGATGATGACAATATAAAAACAGTAAGCAGGGGCACCTGGCTGGAGCAGTCAGTGGAACATGAAACTCATGATCTCAGGATTGTGAATTTGAGCCCCACAATGGGCACAGAGACTACTTAAAAAAATAAACAAACAGTAAGCTTCATTTTAATTACTCTTTACCTTATTTTTCTGACCTATTTAAAATATATTCTTGTTCTATGCATTTTATAAAGCAATTTAAGTCCTTTCTGTGTGATAGGGAATAAACTGGATATAAATAACAAAAAGCTGTATTATGAACTCATTTAATAATTGCATTCATTAATTCAGAAAAGAAAATACATGAAGTTGTAATAGTCCATGATCATTTCAGTTTATAAAATCTCAAACTTATAACTAGCTACAAGATGGAGGGAAATAGTAATGCATCAGACAAGAAATAGATTTGAAATTTGATGAGATCTATCTTTTGTATGCTTCTACCTGAGGTTACCTACTTCAAACAAAGAAGAGAAGGGGTCCTGGCAGGCTGAAATATATAAAGGTCTTTAAAAAAATTTTTTTTTAATTTTACATTTATTCATTTTGGAGAGACAGAGTGAGACAGAGTGTGAGCGGGCAGGGGGAGAGAGAATGAGACACAGAATCTGAAATGTTCAGCACAGACCCCGACGTGGGGCTTGAACCCATGAACCATGAGATCATGACCTGAGCCGAAGTCAAACACTCAACCAACTGAGCCACCCAGGCACCCCTATAGAGTTCTTTTAGAAGGAGAAGGAGGTTGATTTGTTTGGCAACTAAGTTAAGATAAAGTCCATGTGAAAGAGGAGTTGCTGTTTCCTCTCCAAACTATTTGTAGGGGAATAAGAGAAGAATGCCAGAGGATCAGGTTTGGGCATGATTAGGAAAGTACATTAATTGGGTCATCCAAGAAATTTTTCCTGCTGGTGACCAGTTTGAACTGGTCAAAACAGAAATCATCTGGCCTCATTACTTATTACTTGTGATCCATTATCTTTGTCTCTGGTCCGTGAGAAAAGCAGTTTTATCTAATTTCAAGCTTAGATGAAAAGAAAAGATGAGCATAGTATTATTTTTCCTATGTTTGGACAGGTCTGTGTTATGATAAGGGTATAGGAAGAGGCCCCCATGTGGTTTGGAATAAGGTTTATAGAAAGAACATTATAAAGCCATAAAGAACGTAAGGTATTGTTATTTTTTGGATTAAGACAATACAGCTGGAAGGAACCCTAGATACCATCTAACTCCTTCATGTTACGGGCACTGAGGCCTATGAGAGTCAAGTTCACTCATTGCCTAAGAGCACATACCAATTAGTGGTAAGCAGTATAGATACTGGAGCCTGACGTACCTGTTTGAGGCTCAGTCTTGCCATGTACCAGTGTGTGGCTTTGGGGTTGAGGAGGGCCTCACAGAGGTGAAGGGCTGTGTCGCAGAGTGAATAGAGTTTGCCAGATGGGCAGGCATTCCAGACCAAGAGACTGAGGGTATGTCCAAAGAGCAAGGGAGGGGAGGGGGAGAAGCCTGTAGGAGGAGCCTGTGTGGATGGATGTAGCTGGTGCACACAGTCCTTATGGGTCAGCCAAGAGAAATAGTGGGGGAGGAAACCTGTTGCCCTGGCCCTTCCAGAGGACACTTAATTGCCACATTTTTTTTTCTTGCTATTTCACTATTGCTCTGTATCAATAAGATACTCAAAGAAGGTTGAGTTGTTACAACTCTAGGACCGTTGTCTTCGGTCAACAGGGTCTCCCTTACTTTGCAGTCCAGGAAGGAAGGCTGGGCAGGAGTTGGGATATTGCTGGTCCCTTGGGATCCCTTCTCTTTTCCTCTGTGAGCTGAGTTCTCTTCACTCAATGCCCAGCATGGTTTTCTTGGACAAAAAAAGCTCTGGGTGTGGTTAGAAAACCTTAATAATAGCTATCATTCCTATGCACCTGACATTGTTCTGTTGAGTGTATTGATTTACTTAATCCTTGCAAAAACCTTATGAAGTAAGCACAACTATATTTTTTCCTTTTCTCAACTTTTCAAAACTTTCCTAGAGAAGTATAACAAATACAAAAATATATAGAAGTTTAATATATTTTATTATATATATTAATAAATATTATATAAGATTATACTAATATACATTTATGTAAATTTTTTAAATATTTATTTTTGAGTGTGAGAGAGAGACAGAGTGCAAATGGGGAGGGCCAGAGAGAGAGGGAGACACAAAATCTGAAGCAGTCTCCAGGCTCTGAGCTGTCAGCACAGAACCCAACATGGGCTCAAATTCATGAGCCCTGAGATCATGACCTGAAGCCGAATTCGGACGCTTAACTGACTGAGCCATGGAGGGGGGGAGGGGGTTAAATTTATTTTAGTTTAATAAATTTTCACAAAAAGAGCATAGTCACTAGCTCCCAGCAGAAGAAACAAAATTAGCAGCACCCAAGGGCCTTCGGTGGTCCCATCCAGTCACCAGTCCTCCTCAGCCCCCAAACCAACTACCATCCTTCTAACAGCAGAGCTCACTGAATTTGTTTTGTATAGTATTACTTGTCTGAAGCCTCTTTGATTTACACGACATTGCATGTAATGACAGGTCCGCTCATTTTCTCTCTTTGCTACATTATTTCCTCTACTGTGTATGTTGAAACATCTTAAGCTCCAGAAAAGTTGAAAAACTAGTACAGTGAACAGTTATATACCCTTTATTTAGAGCATGAAGGACTATTATTTTCACTTTATAGATGAGGGAACTAAGACAAAGAGAAATTAGGTAAGGAGTCCAGGTCATGCCCTTAGGATCTAATCTTGCCTGGCTGGCTGCTAAGTCATAAGACTGTGGGCAAATCTCATAACTTGTCTGAAGTTGTTCTTCATTTAGAAGATGGGAGTTAACAATCCCCATTTCATTGAGTTTAGAGACTGTTGTGAGGCTCAAATGTGAGGAATATGTGAATGTGCTATGTCAAGAGTAAAGGGGTGATATTCAAAAGGGGTGTTGTTAAAAATGCAGGCTCCTGGGCCTCACTCCCTGGAGATCCTAATTCAGTAGGTCTGGGGAAGGAGGCTGAATGTTTAACAAGTACCCAGGCGATTCTAATGCACTAATTCCCTACCGCACTACGCAAAAACAATTCTTTAAAAAGAATTTTTTTAAGTTTATTTATTTGGAGAGAGAGAGCGCAAGTGCATGGGAGGGGTGGAGAAGAGAGTGAACTCACAAACTGTGAGATCAGGACCTGAGATGAAATCAAGAGTCAGATGCTTAACCGATTTAAGATTAGTCCCTGGAGCCCTCACCTTTACAGAAATAAAAAAGCAAAAGGAAGCATGCTCAGCCTTAAGGAGGACAAGTGACTCAGGGGTTTAAAACAAAAGAGGACAAAATGGAGCCATTGTAGGTGAAAGGGCAAGAGTTCTCTGTTGCAAAATGAGAGGTCAGATTAGAGGGAAGTAAAAAAAGAAAAAAAACCACTCAACTCTTTATTACTCAAAATTCAATACATTCCTGCCATCTTACATCACAGCATGGGTTCGATTAACAACTGACACACCAAACCTCTGCTGATAGCCCTAACAAAGCTGGAACAACAGAAAGAAAAAAAAAAAAGGAGAAAGAATTTGATTGCTTAAAGCATTGAAAATGTCAACATAGTGGGGGAAAACATAAACCAACCCCGTACCTTTTTGGACTTCCTAACATTTATCTTATGGTTTAGTATTGTGTTTCATTTTGAATCGCAGGGTGCGAAGGGAGGGAGAAATACTGTATTCTCTTGCGGAGGGCCTCTAGATGCAGGGCTTCGGTCTTGTATAAGGGATGCTTTTTTTTTTTTTAATGTTTACTTATTTTTGACAGAGAGCGCGAGAATGAGTGGGGGAGGGGCAGAGAGAGAGAGACAGACAGACAGACAGACAGAATGAAACAGGCTCCAGGCTGTCAGCACGGAGCCTTAGGCGGGACTGGAACTCACGGACAGTGAGAGCATGACCTGAACCGAAGTCGGACGCTCAACCGACTCAGCCATCCATTAAAAACGTACGGGATACATTTTTAATGGTCAGTTTGGAGCTGCAGATATGATACACAGTATCTACGTGCACGCACCATAAGTTAAGTAATGGAGCTGTATGTCTTTTGAGAGCTTTCCACAGTTGAAACGCCGCTGCTTGACACAGCCAGTCGCCAGGCCCCGGGAGGCGGCCATGACCTGGCGGCCGTCCCGGGCGCTAGCTCCCCTTCCACCTGTCCCTTGTTTGCCTTTCCCGTGAGAGAGCGCGAGGGGGCAAAGGCTGGCGGCGACATCACGCGGTGATCCCCTGCCGCTGGTCTGTTCGGGGACACGTCCACGGAGCTCCTACCCTGCCCGGGGCCGTTGCAACTTGTTTGCTCAGATAATCTGGTTCAACTCCCTGCCTTTTAAGACGAAAAAAACTGGGACGCAAATGTTAACGATGTAACTACCCTTTCTTTCTTTGAAAAAGCGTTAACAATTTTTTTTATAGACCATCTTGCATAATAAGCACAGGCAGCTACCATCCTGGAGTCATTTGGAAATAACTGTTCCTGGGGGAAAAAAAGGAGACCAACCGACGGCATTCTAAAGCCCTTCTTGTGAATTAAATAAGTGAGAAATACATTTGAAAAACTAACCTTAAAGACAAAAAAGCAATAAAACAATCTCTACAGGACCGTCATCAGGTTAAAATTTCACCAAACGTTAGAAGTCATTTACTCGCTAAAAATAATCCCAGAAGCCGTCGTTTCCGCTTTTAAAGGCAGCTCTGTTTTGCGGACTGACGATAATCAACAGGTTACGGTTCGTTCGTAACGCGACTCCACCGACTCCTTTTCCAAAACCGGCGAGGCCGCCGGCGCAACGACGACCTCCGCCACCCGCCTGGCAGGGCGCCCACGCCGGCGGGAGCGCGACCCTCGGGCGGGGCTGCGGCTGCTCCGCGTCGGGGCCGCGGGTCACGTGCTGCGGGGGCGCGGGGGGCGGGGCTGGCGGGGTATATAGTCGGGTGGCCAGAGCCTGGCTTTGAACGTCGCGTGGGACTCGTCGGAGCGTGGTCTCTCTGTGCTAATATCGGTTGGTAGGTGCGCGCCCCCTCTGTGACCCGCGGCCTGGCCCGGGTCCCCCTCGGGGCTCCAGGCTAGGGGACGGGGCGGTGGTCCCGGAGCCTGCCCGCCTCGCGGCCTCGGGGCGGTTTCCGGGTCCGGGCTGGGAAGGGGCGGTCTCCTGGGCCTGCGCTTTCCAGTCTTGCTTTTTTTTTTTTTTTTTCTTTCTGGAATCTCTGCCAGCAGCTTCAGTGCGGGTGTAGCTTCTTGGCTTGGTTGCGCGGTAACAGTTTCCATTTGTCCCCGAAAGTACATTATCGGAAAGGAAATGTGCTAGCAAATCGTCTCCAGGCAGAACTCTGTGGGGTTCACGGCGGCAGCAAGGCTGTGGGTGCTGGCGCCTGACTTCCCCTTCGGGGTGGCTCTTACTCATTTTCTGTGTCTCTGGGACCCTGGGCGACCGGAGGGTAGACTGACTAGCCCTGAAGTGGTGGACAGCGGGCCGTGCAGATAGATTCTTCCTTCCCAGGTCTGCTGCTTAGCAGTGAGGCAGTTTTATGTGGGTGTATAGTCGTTGGAGGAACTAAATGAACATTTAAAAGCCTCCTGGAATGTTTCTCAATTCCTGGGAGCCCGCCTTCCCTCTCGTGCTTTAGTCTCCCCTAGACTAGTTGCAGTCCCTTCAAAGGAAGGAATAAATTCCCCTAAAGTGCTCCATTTTATCAGAGGTATTTATCGGTGCCTCATGTTATCACAGATGGTCTTGTCAAAGATGTCTTCTACTTGAAATCTTTTTAAAAAATATTTTACATTTAGGGGCGCCTGGTTGGCTCAGTTGGTTAAGCCTCCAACTTCAGCTCAGGTCAGGGTCATGATCTCCTGATTAGTGAATTCCAGCCCCTGGGGCTCTGTGCTGACAGCTCAGAGCCTGGGACCTGCTTCAGATTCTGTGCCTCCCTCTCTCTCTTTGCACCTCCTGCGCTGTTTCTCTCTCTCTCTCTTTCAAAAAAAAAAAAAAGAAGAAAAACCATTAAATTTTAATAAAAAATATTTTTAAGTAATCTCTACACCCAGCATGGGGCTTGAACTCACAACCCCGGATCAAGAGTCGCATGCTGACCCATGCCAAGCACCCCTCTCTATAGTTTTATCATGGATTTTAATTTGGTTCCACAGTTTTTGTGAACAGATGTTCCTCTTCAAAAGGCATTCCTAATATCCTGGTGGAGAACAAGACAAACATCCCAATAACTTTGCTGTTTCCTATAGACCCTGTTTTCTATTGGAATTTTACCCATAAATTCTGAAAGCCGGCCTCAGAAGGTGTTTGCCTAGGGGAGAGCTGCCAGCTTGAGAAATGCAGAAGACCACACCTACTGTATCTTGCATGTTTCTCTTGAAATTAACATTTACTTGAGTGGGGACTGAGTCTGGGAGAGTCTTACCCTGGTGTCTTGAAAGAAGTTTCTCTTCCACAGATTTCTTTCTTCAGGAGGAAAAATGGCATCGGTCGCAGTTAATCCACAACCGGTATGACCTTTAAGTACAGTTTCTTGATTCCTTTCCCTCCTGTGTGTTTTGAGGAATTAACAATTTCCTCTGCCTTGGTTGCAGAGTGTGGTCACTAGGGTAGCTAACCTACCCTTGGTGAGCTCCACATACGACCTTGTCTCCTCGGCTTACATCAGCACAAAGGATCAGTATCCTTGCTTGAAGTCCGTGTGCGAGATGGCGGAGAAGGGTGTGAAGACCATCACTTCTGTGGCTGTGACGAGTGCTCTACCCATCATCCAGAAGCTGGAGCCACAAAGTGAGTTCTGATTTCTTCCTCAAGATTCAGTCCAAGGGATTGGGCAAGGGTGAGCCAGGAACTGTCTAGAATATGTGAAAGCCAGCCTTAGACTCCTAGCACTTAGAGGCAGCCTCAGGGAACCCCCTCTGCCTTTTCTTAGGTACTTACTGCCTTTACGTACAAACTGCTGGGTAGGGGCACTGGGGTGGCTCATTCGGTTGAGTGTCTGACTCTTGACTTTGGCTCCGGTCATGATCTCACGATTTGTGAGTTTGAGCCCCACATCAGGCTCTGTGCTGACAGTGCTGACTGTCTCCATCTCTCTGACGCTCCCCGTTTGTTCTCTATCTGCTTGCTCTCCATTTCTCTCTCAAAAATAAACTTAAAAAAAAAAAGCCCTACCGGTGGCCCTTATTGTTATGGAAAGCGTCTGCCTCATAACAATAGCAGATATTCACGAGAGTTAAACAGTCCTCCAGTGATGCCTCTGTCAGCAGAGATCACAAGGGGAGCTAGTGGGTGAAATGAATAACTGATTTCCTTGGGATCACACAATATGCATGAACTATTGTCAAAAGTAACATATTTTTGATGTACAATTAACACACCATAGAACTCACCCACTTAAAGTGTACAATTAAGTAGTTTTTAGTATATTCACAGAGTTGTGCAAGTATCTCTATAATCCGTTTAGAACCTTTTCATCACCTCAGAAAGGGACCTCATACCAGTTTCTGTTGAAAAAGTTCTTTCTGTTGAAAAAGTTCTGAAAATAATGTGATAATTTCATACCATTGTGAATGAATTTAATGCCTCTGAATTATGCAGAGGTAAAACCATTTTTATTTTAAATAGTGAAAATGGTGAAGTGTATGTTTGTATTTTGCTACAATTAAAAAAAATAAAAGGATGAAACCTTACACCCATTAGCAGTCTCTCCCCATCTCCTTCCAACCCCCTTAGGCAACTACTAATCTATTTTCAGTCTTTATAGACTTCTCTTTTCTGAACATTTAATATAAATGGAACCATAAGAAATGTTTTTCATGACTGGCTTCTTTCATTTAGCATAATGTCTTTGGGGTTTATCCATGTCGTGTTGTATCAGTGCCTTATTTTATTGTGGAATCATTTTCCATTGTGTGGATAGATTGCATTTTACTTATTCATCAGTTGAGGGACATTTGGGTTCCTTCTACTTTCGGCGATGCTAAATCTTTTTTTTTTTTTTATGTTTATTTATCTTGGGGACAGAGAGAGACAGAGCATGAATGGGGGAGGGGCAGAGAGAGAGGGAGACACAGAATCGGAAGCAGGCTCCAGGCTCTGAGCCGTCAGCCCAGAGCCTGACGCGGGGCTCGAACCCACGGACCGTGAGATCGTGACCTGAGCTTAAGTCGGACGCTTAACCGACTGAGCCACCCAGGCACCCCTTGGCGATGCTAAATCTTGAATGTTACTGTGAACGTTCGTGTACAAGATTTTGTGTGGATATATGTTTTCAGGTGTCTTGGGTATATACCTAGGAGTGGGATTGCTGGGTCATATGTTAACTGCTGAAGTTTTTGAGGAACTGCCGGCTTGTTTTCCAAAGCAGCTGCACCGTTTTACATTCCCACTAGTAGTGTAGGAAGGGTTCCATTTTTTCATGTTATTAACTGCTTTTGAGTAAAGGTTTAGATACTTCCTCTAAATGGTTAAATCATGGCCTTCTGGGATTATAAGGAACCGTTAGGGACCAATTTTCCAACTCTGCTTCTTCCCAGATGGATTCGTTACTAGTGCTTGGCTTGGCCATCATTGGAAGGGAAGCTTGGACTAAAATCTGTGCTTTGTTGGTGACATTCAGGGTGCTGTTAGCATGCTTTTTCCTGCTAATAACCCAAAATACAGTTCCACTTACTGAATTAAGTGTAGGTAGGGATTAAACTGGACAGGAAGTGCTAATTTTTAGAATTTTCAGATACCTCATTCCCTGAATGAGGGTTCAGTTGAAGCCTGGCTTCTCTTAACATTAACCTTAGATACCAGTTGATGAGGAAGAAGCTTCTTAGCCAGCTTCCTACCTGGCACGGCGTTGCCACTGCCTGCTGCTCCCTTCCACTTCCTTATTTCCTTGTCTGTAGAAGACAATTGCCAGCAACCTGCTAAGCCTCTTCCATCTGAGCTAGAGAAACTAGGCAGTGCATTGTATTGTAAATGAAGATCAACATTCTTCCAATTTTTTATAAAAATGCCAAAGGTCCAAGGTATAATAGTATACGTTTTTATCTGCACTTAACATTGTCTTCATTTGTGATTCTTCTAGTTGCGGTTGCTAATACCTATGCTTGTAAGGGGCTCGACAGGATTGAGGAGAAACTGCCTATTCTGAATCAGCCAACAAACCAGGTGAGCTTGGTTGGGCAAGAGTGCCAAGGCTTGCTGCCTCACACGTCTTCATGTTCTGTCTGGTTAGCCCAGGCTGTGCGTGTCATGAACTTGCCATAAACAGGAGAAATAAATTCTCCTCCTGAATGTATTTTTGAAACAGCGATGGCCACTCCCTTACTTGCTGAATTACTGTCAGGTTGTCTCTAAGGAACAAGATGAATTCTCCCCCTTTGGTTGTCATGCTTTAGTATGATCTTTATTGATTTGTGGCTTTGCCTCTGTAGATGATATTGCTGTCACAAAAAACTGATTCCCATATGGTATTAGATAAATGAAGAGGTGGTATATAAACATTTTTCTCACGGTGTCTGAGAGCCCATCCTTTAGGATGGGGAACTGACGTCTCTGCCCAGGTGTTGACCTTCTGGGGCTGTGCTCCTAGGGCCAGGTGGGCATGGTACCACCTGTCTATATGCTCCTAGGTGTGCCTGGGCTGCTGCTCTCACTGTGAGCATGTCAACATGGAAAATGCCATTCTTCTCTAGAGGATCTTTTGTACCTTATTACATGTTTGTCCTAGTTCAAATGAAATACCTTGACACATTTTGTATCGTTTTACCTTATTGGCTCCTCCAGCAACGCTTGAGCGGTGGCAGATAGGGCAGATAGATCTGCTGAGGAAATTGATGCTTATTAACTCTTGGCGATTTGCCCAAGACCTAAAGCTAGAGAGTGAAAGGGCCAGATTCCTTGTTAAGCACTTCCAATGAGGCTGTCCTCGTTAAGACTATAATTCTATATTTACACCTGTGTTTCTGATCAGCCAAGCAATCTGTTTTTTTTACTTGTAGGTTGTTGCCAATGCCAGAGGTGCTATGACTGGGGCAAAAGATGCTGTGACAACTACTGTGACTGGAGCCAAGGATACCATGGCCAGCACCATCACTGGGGTGATGGACAAGACCAAAGGAGCAGTGACTGGCAGTGTGCAGAAGACCAAGTCTGTGGTCAATGGCGGCATTAACACAGTCTTGGGAAGTCGGATGATGCAGCTGGTTAGCAGTGGAGTAGAGAATGCACTCACCAAATCCGAGTTGCTGGTAGACCAGTACCTCCCTCTCACTGAGAAAGAACTAGGTAATTGGATATTTGTCTTGAACTCCTAGTTTATATCTTAAATCTGTCTTTTAAAACTGCTTCATTGAGATCTACTTCGTATACCAAAAGTCACCTGTTTGATTCTGAGTTGTTTCATATAGAATTCTACATAGTAAGTTTGGAAACTTTGGGAGAAATTAACTTAGAGAAATTTTCTATAAATGGGTTATTTTCAGTGGGCTGCTTTACAGAATCATTAAACATTTTGTGCCTACTATGTGCCAGATACTGTGTTGCCCAAGAAGCTCACTGATAGGGGTGGGGGGGGGGGTTGAGACACATGTAGATAAAGATGTCAGATGCAGTGATGTCAGATGCAGTGTGTTTTGGGTGGTCAAGCCCAGAAGCAGACAGGAGCTGTCCTGGGGGAATGAGAGCATAATTGCTAGGTGGGTGGGTAGAATCAACAAGGTAAGATCCAGGTTAGAGGCCAGGCCTCCTCACTTCTAGATGTGATCCCTTGGGATTTTTGTTCCTTTATTTCTAATTTCAGAAAAAGAAGCAAAAAAGGTTGAAGGGTTTGATACGGTTCAGAAGCCAAGTTATTACATTAGGCTGGGATCCCTGTCTACCAAGCTCCGCTCACGTGCCTACCAGCAGGCCCTCAGCAGGGTTAAAGAAGCCAAGCAAAAAAGCCAAGAGACCATTTCTCAGCTCCATTCCACTGTTAACCTGGTGAGTAGAACTTCATTTAAAGGTAGCTAAAGTGAGCTCATCCCTCTGGAGGGATGAGAGAAATGTAATCATGACATCCAGGAATTTTAATCTTGTGAACAACCCAGTAGAAAAATGGGCAAAGAGTTATACAGACAACTCACCGAAAAGGAACGATAAATGGCTGAAATACATGAAGCGATGTTAGTCTTCTTCTGAGGGGCCAAGTTCCAGGTGCTTCCCCTGGCCTATCACAGTGGCAAAATTTGATGCTGTGGGCAGTGAGGTAGAGAAAGAGGTGTGCCTGTACTTGTGTTTTTCTGGGGGATACGAGGGATTGTTCTGGGCAAGTTACAAACACACCTATGCCTTAGGCAGTTTTACTTTTAGAAATGTTTCCTTGTAGGAGCTCCTGGGTGGTTCCATCAGTTAAACGTTCCACTTCGGTTTAGGTCATGATCTCAGCGTTTGTGGGTTTGAGCCCCGAGTCAGGCTCTGTGCTGACAGTTTGGAGCCTGGAGTCGGCTTTGGATTCTGTGTCTCCCTCTCTCTCTGCCCCTCCCCTGCTCATGCTCTGTCTCTCTCTGTCAACAATAAACATTTAAAAAAAAAATGTTTCTTTATAGATGCACAGATAAGTTTAGAGTTACAAAACACTATAAACGATGCCTGTCAACTAATCAGAAACTAATTAAATTGATACATCATAAAAGACTTGTGTAGCCATTAAAGATTGCCAAGTTGCAGAACAGTCTGTATTGTACTACCCTTAGAAGCTGGTTTCTTCTTGGAAGGGGAAAGAGGTAGCTGGCAACAGGGAAGAGGGGGTTTTAATTCCTTTTCCTTTTGTAATTTTATGTATTATGTATATACATGTTAAATTTGAGTTGCCTTACCTGTGCTAAAGTGGATGTAAATTTGGAGACAGTGGTTTAATAAATAAAGGCAGTAAAAAACTATGATTACTAGGTTGATTTACAAAAACTGGTAATAAATAACAATGATAGTGGGGACAACTCTCCTTAAATTCTCATGGAAATTCTTGTTTTTTATATTGTCTGATTTATATCCTCTGAGAACCGGCTAATATGAATGCATGTCTGACTGGTTTGTTCCTTTGTGTTATTTCAACATACTCCAGATTGAATTTGCCAGGAAGAATGTGCAGAGTGCCAACCAGAAAATTCAGGGTGCTCAGGACAAGTTCTATCTCTCCTGGGTGGAATGGAAGAGAAGCATCGGCCATGATGATACAGATGAATCCCACTGTGCTGAGGTGAGACACTGGGGAGAGTCATCCAGTACAGTTTCTGAAGATGTTTTATTTTTCATTTCCATTTTCCCATTATTCCTCTTAGAATACTGTCTTCTATCACAAGTTTGAACAATACTGGGTACATAGGTTGTTCAGTGACAGAAAAGCAAAATGTGCAGTAATTTAACCTACAGACCCACGTCTTGCCCATATCAGAATACAACTAAATGAGAAACTTAGGCCTTGCCCTCATAAGGGGCACAGACTCACAGGTGATATGGCATTTTTATTGCCACAGTGCTTTCTGCTAGCATCAACACAGGTGCTATGAGAATGTATAGGAAAGGAAACTAACTCAGCCTTAGAGAAAGGACGGGTGAGTCAGATGGCTTCCTGGAAGAGAGGAGTGCTAAGTTGAGGTCTAATGGGTGAATAAACTAGGTGGAAGGGTAGTAAGGGCCTGGATGTTCCAGGCAGAAGAAGTACCATGCTGTAGTCCTAGAAAGTGGTTCTTTGGTTTCCCAAAGCTCATATGCCTACTGAAAAGTGGACAGAACTGCTCTTGTATTCTTGGGTTCTAATGAGGATTTTGAAAAGTCAAAGAATCCACATACGTGGTAGACACATACCCAGTTTACTGTAATTGAACTGACTGCTAAATAGCCCTGTTGGATTCACTGCTAATTTTTAAACTTGCTTTATTTTTAGCACATTGAGTCACGTACCCTTGCTATTGCCCGCAACCTGACTCAGCAGCTCCAGACCACGTGCCACACCCTGCTGTCCAACATCCAGGGGTTACCACAGAACATCCAGGATCAGGCCAGTAACGTGGGGGTGATGGCTGGTGACATCTACTCAGTGTTCCGCAACGCTGCCTCCTTTAAGGAAGTGTCTGACGGCCTCCTCACTTCTAGCAAGGGGCAGCTGCAGAAAATGAAGGAGTCTTTAGATGATGTGATGGATTATCTTGTTAACAACACACCTCTCAACTGGCTGGTAGGTCCCTTTTATCCTCAGCTGACCGAATCTCAGAATGCTCAGGACCAAGGTGCAGAGAAGGACACAACCAGTCAGGCCCAGCAGCCTCAGCACAAAACACATTAAACCTGTCCTTGTCACCAGTAGATGGTTCAGCCAGCCAGATGATCCTTTCTGTTCTGTTGAAATTAACCTGCTAGACAACCTGGAATTGGGGAAGCAGCTAGCTAGGAAAAACGTCCCCAGTTGTAGTCTTTTCTAACTGGATTCAGAGCTTTAAAATGTCTGGCATCAGCAGACGTGTTCTGTTGTTTACCTGGCTGGTAAGAAAAGAATGCTAGATGGTACATTGGTCGAACTCACAAAAAGTTTCAGTGCTTTATGGTCTCAGTGTGTTAGCCTTGTTGCTGTTTATTTGTATTGAATAAAAACACCTTCGTGTGGGCTGTGGTGTGAACTGGTGTCTGCTCCAGTTTGGTCTGAGCAGGCTTTGTCACTGATTGGTCTCACCAAGCATGCCTGTACAACTTCAGTTTTTTATTTTTCATAAAGGAATGTCCCCTATGAATTCAATAAAATTCACTGCAGAATAGATCGATTTTATGCTGTGTGTTCCATGTGCTTCGTGTGTTGCTTTCATAGAGCTGCTTGGCCTGCATGATGGGGTTATTAACACACATCTGTGAATTCCAACTGGCCCAGTGGGGAGCTTGGCAAGGTAATAACATTAGAAGGCTAGTGCTAAAAATGGAGGGTTTCACAACAGGTCTTAAACAAATTAAAAGCTAATGTGCATACCAGAATTTTTACAAGGTGACAGTTGTTGCCTTTATCTCCCCATTCACTCAACCTCTGAGGGGGTTTTTAGGCCAGTAGAAGGCTACTTATGGCTGAAAAGGAATCAAAACTGAAAGGAAGCAATTGGCATCAGTTTCCTGTAAAGGCAGTATGCCTTTCTTGGTAAAGGGCTGTTGAAAGCGAGAGCCCTGAACCGAGACTAGTCAGTGTCCAGTCTCAGCTCAATTTGACTTGCCATGTTGTCACTTTGGGAGAAAGTCACTGACAATAGTTGGGGAGATACCTTTAGGAATAATTAGAAATAGAAAGACTTTTAGACTTTGGATCCTTCTGTAGGAAAGCATTCTTCTTACCTCCACCTGAGGGTGTTCAGACTTCTAGTCCCTCGGTGTTGGTCAACTAGGGAGGAAATCTCATGAATCTCCTTGTAACAAAGCTGCAGGATGCCAAACTGTTTAAAAAACAACTTGTCAAATAGAGCTACATACTTCTGCCTGTCCCCGCGAAAAGGATAGCAAGGCTGCTCTTTAGAGCTGAAGTCTAAGGTTTGTCTCTTTATATTCTGGTTCCTCCCTCCCCTTTCTCCCCAAGAAAACAAGGAGGCCGCGCGTAACTGCATGTGCCCTTGATGTGAATGAGACCATCAAAGCTTACAAAGTGACAGAACTAAGTTTTGCCCCTTGAGGTAACTCCAGGAATCAGTAAACAGGTGAGATGAATTGGAGGGGAGAGACTCACTGAGATACTTGAAGCCAAGAAGTATCTAGTTACTGGGAAGGTGGACTGCCACAATTCCATGGGCTTCCGGGATGGAAACCCATCCATTCACTTGCCTGCCTGGTCCCAAGAACTGGCATTTTCTAGAGCAACTGACTCTTAAATATTTTTTAATTTCTTCATCCTAATTGGACATGACCTTGCCCCTCCCCCTCAAAACTCCAAGGCTCCTATCTTGTGGTTCTAATTGGTTGGTAAATTACATACCGTAGCTATACACATACTTTCTTACCCTGAACATAAACTTGTTTTCCCATTATGAAAGTTACAGGGCCAACTGAATTGCTTATGGAAAGGAGACCATTCCCAAAGCTATTCATGAACAAGACTACTTAGCTTCCAGAAAAACAGCACTAGCCCTCATTTTTTTGCCATGAGCTGTGCTCACTTGTGGTTTTGTCTGGCTTTGTGTCTCAAGTTTGTGCCCATGTGCATTCCATTCTGTTGTCAACATGTCTCAAAATCCATGGTCTTGCATCTTACAGCTTTATAGTTTCATAAACTGGCAGTTTGGTTTAACAGACTTTTCCCCAAGGAGGACAATTCTAGTGAGAAAAAAAGCCGATTAATCACAATATCTAACTATGGACGGTTTTTAAACATTTGGCTGCATGAAGGCTGACGTGGCGTGCTTGAGTGTTCAAAGGTTTTTTGTTTTTTGTTTTTTTTCCTTTGTAATAATAACATGGACTCTGGTTAGTTCTGGGTAAAAAAATCAAAAGAATGGTGTGCTAGCCATTCATCTCTTAGCCTTAGTATTTTCACCTGTAATGTAAAATTAGTGATGCTTCAACAGATCAAAGTGAAATGTTTGAGGATGGGATGTCTTTCTGTTTTGCACTAGAGGCATAGGGGGACACCACTGTGGGGCAGTGACATACAGCATCTTTAAGTTGCCAGTCCAGGTGTAATATCAGGACGTGATTAAGAAAATCTATCCACTATCAAAGTGCAGTGTAGGTATTGAAGAGCTAATGAACTGAGAAGGGAAAAACTGAAATTTGGTCTATCTGAAACCTCTCTTCTAGAATATCATTTAGCTCATAGAGGTGGCTGGTGAGGGAAGGAGGAATAAAGAGCAGGATAGATACTTGTGCACCAGTCTTTAAGGAAATGGAGTCTAAATGATGCCTGGGAGAGCAGATGTGGGGGTATGGAAAGGAGGGCCTTTTGTCGGTCTGATCTCCCTGATCTCCCTGTGCTCTCATGGACTTGGGACTGTCCCAGCTCCAAGAGTGACCTAGTACTGAGTCTGCATGGATGATGATCTCGTGAGATGTAGGTGGCTATGTTATTCTATCTATGTAGCTGTGTTACAAAGTGATTTAATCTGGTATTTGAGTTCCTAGTAGTATAAGGCATGGACTCTGCCCTGATGAAAATGGTAAAACCAGAAACTTTGCTCAAGAGACTTTTATGGTCTTAGGGGAAGCTTGTTGATGAACATTCAGGTAATATCCTGGTATAGGACATTGTTTATCCCTCACTCTGTTCCAGGCTGCCAATTTAAAAATTCCCTACCTATATTATAAAGTTAACCTGCAAAATATTACACTTCAGCATAAGGCAGTATAGGAATGGCAGGGCAACAATTTGAGTTTTCAGTTTTATTGACCAAAGCAAAAGGGAATGCTAACTTAGGTGATATTTCCTGTGAGAGGGGAAAAAAAACGTTCTAATGTCTTCTAGAACTTAGGAAAGGAGTGCCTGGATGGTTCAGTCAGTTAAATAAGTGTCCGACTCTTGGTTTTGACTCTGGTCATGATTTCATGGTTCATGAGTTCTTGGACAGTGTGCAGAGCCTTGGGATTCTCTCTCTCTCTCTGTGTCTCTGCCCCTCCCTTGCTCATGCTTGCTCTGTCTCAAATAAACTAAAAAAAAAAGGAAAGTGTTAACTACATCTCACAAAAGTAGTGAATAGATTAAATGGTACTTTTATGTAGGTAGTGTTGGAGAACTAGTTACCACTTAAATTATGTCTTCATGTCTCTTGGGTATATGTGTGGGAATGGAATGGAGAGTAGGTCATAGACACCATGTGTTTACTTGTTTGAGAAACTGCCAAACTGTTTTCCAAAGTGGCTGTACTATTTTACGTGCCCACCAGCAAGGTATGAGGATTCTGTTTTCTCCACATCTTCACCAACACTTGTATTTTGGCTTTTATTCCATCCATCCACTTATTTATTTATTTTTTTATGGTTTTAAAAAATGCTTATTTTTGAGAGAGAGACCAAGGAAGGGAGGGGCAGAGAGAGGGGGGAACAGAGGATTTGAAGTGGGCTCCATGCTGACAGCAGAGCCACTGATGTGGGGCTGGGAAACCCCAAACTGCCAGATCCTGAGCTGAGCTGAACTGAGATGCTTAACTGACTGAGCCACCCAGGCGCCCCTATCCAACCATTTAAATTAAAGCTTAGCGTTAATAAGAGTAGACGTTGAATGGTGTGAATGAAGCACTTCAACTTTTGTTTTGTCTGCACAGGCTAGAGCACAGGAAAACTCAGCTAAGGAGGTAGTTAATGGATCAATCAGACTGACTCCCGTGTATAAAATGAACTCTTGGCATGGTTAACAGCACACCAGGGAGTGTTCTGCCCTCTTTGTCTATGCCAGGGATTAGGATTATCAACTGGAGAAATTGACAAAATGCAGATTCATGGGTTCCACCTCCAGAGAATCTGGTTACTAGTCTGGTGGTAGTACCAGACATCTGCAGTTTTTAAAAGCATCCCTTAGGGGCGCCTGGGTGGCTCAGTCGATTAAGCGTCCTACTTTGGCTCAGGTCATGATCTCGCGGTCCGTGAGTTCGAGCCCCGCGTCGGGCTCTGTGCTGACAGCTCAGAGCCTGGAGCCTATTTCAGATTCTGTGTCTCCCTCTCTCTGACCCTCCCTGATTCATGCTCTGTCTCTCTCTGTCTCAAAAATAAATAAACGTTAAAAAAAAAATTAAAAAAAAAAGAAAAAAGCATCCCTTAAAAAAAAATCAAAGCATCCCTTAAAATAGCATCATCCCTAGTGATTCTACTGTAGGTGACCCACTGAATACTGTTAGAGAAGCAAAGGAAACAGGACTAGGGTTACCTATAGTTCCTTTTCTCCAAACAAGACTCCCAGTGTGGGTTCCATAAAGTGTCCTAAGACCTACGCTTGATTTACCTGCTCAAATGAATGGAATACACAGGAGTTAACAGTGACTAGCTGAATGCTGTGCAATGGATACATACCAAGGATTACTTTGTGATCGGTGTCAACCTGCTCCCTTTGCTAAGAGTTCTAATCACTTCCACAGACTCTTGTTGGCTGAGGACAAAGCATCAGGGTACAAGAGGGTGTTTCTACAGTAGGGAAGGTGATGTGCACCAGGGGATGGTACTCAGTGTTGATGTAAAACAGTGTTCATGTAAAACAGAGTTCTGTAGCTCACAAGCACATAAACAAGCTGCATATGCAATCTGTTCTGGGTGGTGAGATGTTTGTGCTAAATCGAACTCTCACCAGGGTTTATCTTACGTATTTGGTGATAGAGCTAGTCACTCACTACCTCTTGCATGATCCTTTCATAACACTAGAAATCAAATTACTTTTATACAAACTTAAATTTCAGTTTCTTCTTGTCACTACATTAGCGCTTCTATACTTACTCTATTTCAAAATAAACCAATTTTCCTGATTCTGTGTCATATCAGCATTGCATATACACCTTTACTAGCAAGTTACCTTCCCACAGATGTTATTTTTATTTCTGTAATAGTCTCACCTTAGCCAGGGCACCAGGCCACCAAGCACTAGCCTACTGTTAGGCAAATTAGAAAATGGCACCTTATAGTGCCACCTTCTGGAAAGTTGTTATAATAAATATGCGAATCAATGAAGTCTATGTTATGAAAGGTGCCCCAGACGTTGTATGAACAGGTTGCAGGAATCCTAGCATGGTCACTTGGTTTCCTGAAAAGCATGTGTTGATGGTTTCCTGTCCTTTCAGGGGGAGACTATGATTATCTCATTAATTCCATAGTAAGTACCAGATTCTTGAGTGTGGCCTCTATCCCTGAATGGGTTTTCTCTGAAAGAGACTCCTTACACTCCATCAATGGTCCAAACTACACTTGCTCATGTCAGTGAAAAAGGATTTATTTTATAGATGTGCGAAATGATTTCTCTTGTGCCACATTTCTCATGAAGATGGTCAGGCACAATCACTACATTTTACATTAAACTCACCATGGAAACTTGATGGATTGTGACTACCTCTTAGTTGTCCTACCCTCTATTCACAGCCTCCAAGTAGGTTTTACTGGTAGCCAAGAATTTAATGGACATTATACACTCTGGATCATTCTGGATATATGGAAGGGGAATTATTCACATGACTCTTGTAAAGCATCTCAGGTACTAGAGTTGTTTTTTTTGTTTTTTTTTTTTTTTTTTTTTGATAGTGGTGCTGAAAACTTTTCTCCAAAAATTCTAAGTTTGGGATCCCCAACCTTCTGCAAAGATAGGACAAGTTAGGTGACTTTGGAGGTAGTGTGTGTGTGTGTGTGTGTGTGTGTGTGTGTGTGTTGGTATTTAAGGAACATATGAAAATAAAAGCTACTCTTTACTGAGCAACTTTTACAAGTTAGGCTCATTCTACCTTCATTCTTCATCTGTAACCAAATCAGGTATCTTCCTCATGTGAGAGGTGAGGAGACAGGTTGAGAAGAGGTGGGTGGTAGGATGGGGTTTTAGTTTGATGTCTTACTGTTGTCAAAGTGCATGCATTTTTTTTTTTTTTTTTTTTTTTTTTTTTTTTTCCTGTTCTAGCACTCTAGCTCTCTGATAAGAGAAAACTGCAGCTTGCCTCTTTGGGGCCCAGAAAATCTCTCTGCCTGTAGCTTCTTGCGTTGTACCTTCCTGTTCTATTTTATATTTGTTAAAAACAAAGTCATACTGGATGTTAAAACATACTATTAACAGACATAGTTTAGAAGAGAGAGCTAAGTAAGGTGTATCTTTTAACCTACTAAAGCTCAAATTGCAATAGTTGGCTTGTCTGACTGATGCTCTGAATCAAATTGTATAAGCATTGCTGGCTTTGGTGGATGTCAGGTTGGATCGAATCTTTGCAAGGCGAACATTGATAAATAGCTAGAATGTAGTTTGATCTACCCAAACTGAGAGCCTCAAGAATAAATGGTAGAAGTTTGTACCTCAGGCCAGACAGTTCTCTGAGCACCTGAGTTCTTTGGGAAGATAAACAAGATTCCCTCTTCTTGTCTGTTTTTCCTCTGGTTTCATTTTTACTCTTTCTTAATTGTGAAATGTACACAGCATCAAATTTACCATTTTAGCCATTCTTTTTTTTTTTTTAATGTTTATTCGTTTTTGAGAGACAGAGACACAGCATGAGGGGGGGAGGGGCAGAGAGAGAGAGGGAGACACATAATCTGAAGCAGGCTTCTGGCTCTGAGCTGTCAGCACAGAGTTCAACGCAGGGCCCGAACTCATAAACCGTGAAATCATGACCTGAGCTGAAGTTGGACGCTTAACTGACTATGCCACCCAGGCGCCCCCATTTTAGCCATTCTTAAGCGTACAATTCAATGGCATTAGGTACATTCACCATGTTGTGCCATCATTATCACTTTCTATTTCTAGAACTTTATCATTATTCCAAGCATAAACTGTAACTATTAAACAGTAACTCCTCACTCTTCCCTCCTGTTGTCTGCATTTTGATGGATTTTTGTTGTTTTGCTTCTGTTAGATAATTAGCTAACTTTTTTTTCTCTGCTATCAAGATTCCAGCCTTTAGTAATTTATTACACCTTACTAATTTTCTGCTTTTAATCTGCTGTCGCCTAAGAAACATCGCATAGCTTATCAAAATTGTATGTAAAGTAAGAGTTAATAGAACTTCTTATCCCTAAAAGCCTTTCCTATGCAGAGAAGAATAGGACTTTGGGATGGCTGTTTCAACTATTAAAACACCTTTTCCTTCCTCAGTTCCTAGATGTTGCCCAAAAGGGTTATATTTGTAAGTCAGACTTCTGGAAAAGTGGAATATTACTACTGATTTTAAGAGAATAGTAGATTAATAGATGAATAACTGGAAATGCCTTACATTTTGTATTTTCAAGAAAACTTTCATTTAGTAAGTTCCCCCCTAGTTAGTTTCATTTTATTTTATTTTTTTTTATTTTTATTAAAAAAAAATTTTTTTTTTCAACATTTATTTATTTTTGGGACAGAGAGAGACAGAGCACGAATGGGGGAGGGTCAGAGAGAGAGGGAGACACAGAATCGGAAACAGGCTCCAGGCTCTGAGCCATCAGCCCAGAGCCTGACGCGGGGCTCGAACTCCCGGACCGCGAGATCGTGACCTGGCTGAAGTCGGACGCTTAACCGACTGCGCCACCCAGGCGCCCCTAGTTTCATTTTAAAGAGAAGTTTTATAATATGAGTGAACTGTGGTAATATGACTAAACACCTTTCAGGAAGCATGGCTATGGAGAAAGGGAGGCTCATTCACATGCAGTAATCAGGGTCTCCATGAGGACAGTGCAGTTCACCAGTGTTTGTTTTAATATCCAAGATTCTTCTTTTACAGGTATTTGATTTCACTGCTATAGACTTGACATCTGAGACTGATGAAATTCCAGATATTATTGCTTTGGAAGAGGAGGATGGGTCAGATCATTCACATGCTAATGGCCCCGTGTCCTCTCAGGGCCAAATGTTGAATAACTAACAAGAAAATACTCCTTTTGGCTGAATACACAATTTGTGTCACAGTAAACTTCAAGCTTGCTTGCGTGTTTATTCCTGAGGTTTTGGGGATTAATCTATTGTGGGTCAATCTATTCTTTTTTTTCTTTGGCTGCTTGGTCTTAATTGTAATGAAACTGATTGATCTAAACTTTTGTAAGAGAACCTCGTTCTGTATCATATGTCATTTTATATGGTTCTTCAAAATTTAATTATTGAAATGCCTATAATAAAAATGGTGCTGTATAATCTTGAGTTAGTGACTTTTTTTTTAAATATACTAATGTAATGGACATTTGTTTTTGTTTGTATTTTTGGCCTCCCAGGATGGGGGTGTCTTAGTGGGTCTGTAAGTCAGGGTTTTTTTTTTTGCCTTCTCCTAGCCTAGGGGTGGGCATCTGAAAACAGGTCAACTGGGAGGAAGTATATCAAGATGAGTAAAGATTGTGGATATTAATCTTGGCTCTGCCACTTACAAGTTGTGTGACTTTAAACAATTTACATAATTTCCCTGTACCTCAACTTCCTCATCCGTAAAATGGGGATTTAGTTTGATGATAATAATAGGTTTGCTATGAAGAATAAACAAATTAACATTTGTGAAAAGCTTAAAGCAATGCCTGGCACAGAGTAGCGTTAAATAAATTGTAGAAACTATGGTCAGGCCAGTAGCTATGAGCGTCCCTAGTGTCCAAATAGTAGTTTTGTTTTTTTTTTTTTTTTAATGTTTATTGATTTTTTGAGAGAGGGTGTGAGTAGGGGAGGGACAGAGAGAAAGGGGGACGAAGGATCCGAGGCGGCTCTGTGCTGACAGCAGTGAGCCCAATGCAGGGCTCAAACTCACGAAATACGAGATCATGACCTGAGCCGAAGTCAGATGCTCAATTGACTGTGACACCCAGGTGCCCCCAAATAGTGGTTCTGAAATACCTTTTTCCACTAAAAGAAATCAGGGCTTCTTGGAGAAATGGCTGATTTCAGATTTGAAGCAGAAAATGTACAAGATGCTCCTTGAACTTCTTGCTATTCCAGATAGCAAGGAAGCCAATTTGAAGGGTTCCCATTGACTAGAGATAGGACGATTTGAACTTCAATGAGGATAATAATTGCAATCAAATATGAACTCCATTAATATCTAAATATATCCCATTAAATATCTAAATATATTATTATACATATAAACAATTTCATTGGTCACTTTCAGGGGATGATAGCAAACCAATTAACTGGTAAAATAAAGAGAAAGGATCAACAGTCTATCCTTCCTTGTATCTTTACCATGAGATAAACTAGACCATGAGGGAAAATTTCTATCATAAAAGTATTGCTACTAACAGAATAAAAAAATGGTATCTTGGTCAGTGTGGACTGCTATAATAAACTACCTTAGACCAAGTGGTTTAAAATGTTTATTTTTTTTTTTAATTTTTTTGTCAATGTTTATTTATTTTTGGGACAGAGAGACAGAGCATGAACGAGGGAGGGACAGAGAGAGAGGGAGACACAGAATCGGAAACAGGCTCCAGGCTCTGAGCTATCAGCCCAGAGCCCGACGCGGGGCTCGAACTCACGGACCGCGAGATCGTGACCTGGCTAAAGTCGTACGCTTAACCGACTGCGCCACCCAGGCGCCCCAAATGTTTATTTTTGAGAGAGAGCGAGAGAGAGAGTGAGAGTACAAACAGGGGAGGAGCAAAGAGACAGAGGGAGACAGAATCCGAAGCAGGCTCCAGGCTCTGAGCTGTCAGCACAGAGCCCGACATGGGGCTCGAACCCACAAACTGTGAGATCATGACCTGAGCCAAAGTCAGAAGCTTAACTGAATCAGATCATGACCTGAGTCAAAGTCAGCTTAACTGACCGAGTCACCCAGGTGCCTCTAGACTGAGCGGTTTAAAAAACAAACATTTATTTCTCACAGTTCTGAAGGCTGTAAGTTTGAGATGTTTCAGCACGATTGGGTTTTGGTGAAGACTCTTCCAGGTTGCAGAGTCCACTTCTTTTTGTATCCTCTGATGGCAGAAAGCGCAGAGAGAGAGAGAGAGAGAGAGAGAGAGAGAGAGAGAGAGAGAG
>NW_024412401.1:7194559-7248564 GCF_014898765.1 Herpailurus yagouaroundi | reverse complement strand
AGAGAGAGAGAGAGAGAGAGAGAGAGAGAGAGAGAGAGAGAGAGTAAGCCGGCTCTCTTGTGACTCCCCTAAGGGTATTAATCCTATTCAGGAGGGTTCTACCCTGATGACTTCATTTAATGCTAATTACCTCCCAGAGACCCCGCTTTCTAATACCGTCACATTGAGGAATAGGATTACAATATAGGAATGGAGTGGGGGGAGAGGGAGGCACAAACATTCAGTTCATAACAAACAATAAATTAGAATTTTCATTTTGCAATCCCCAAGGAATTAATAGACCTAGGCATTTAGCATCAACACCTGTCAGTGGCATAAATGAAGCTATGTACTGCCTGAAACAACATACATCAACTATCATCTAAACTTGCCAAAGGGATCATACCTGAATGTCATCAATCCTCTGGATCCAGGTGTCATTTTGAAGGAAATACAGAAGATAGAGACGGAGAAGAACGTGTTGAACTGCAGCAAGGATGCAGTTGTAAGAAAACATTATAAGAAAAAATTGTAAGGAAAAAAAGGAGAGGGGGAGGATGGAGGAAAGCCTGTATATTAAGTGATATTATTTAAAAAGAACCCAACCCTGTGAAAGACTAAAAAAAAAAAAAAAGGAAAAGGTAAGGGAAATACAAATAGTGTCTAGAGAAGTACACTTAGGTGGTAAAACTGTAAGACAATGCAAAGAAGTGATTACTATAAAAGTGAGAATGGTGTTTATTTTGGGGGAAGTGAGGGGTTTCTGGGATGGCTGGAAAAGTTTTACTTCTTGTCCTTGGTGGTGGTCACAAGGGCTTCACCTACAATAATACATTAAGCTATTTTTTTAGCAAGTAAATTGGATTGCTGGCATGTAAATCTTGAGTGGATTGGCACATGAATTTGCTGTTTTCTGAACTTAATTCTCTGGCCTTTCCATGCTTTATTTATGCTACCCAATACCCATTGAATAAAACTCCTTCAGAAGCAGTTTCGATGCTTGCGAAAGAAGAATGCCAATTGATATGAGTAGCTTTGGAAATTACTATTAGCAGTGAAGTGGGTATAGAAAACTTTGGGGAGGGGGTGCCTGGGTGGCTCAGCCAGTTAATCGCCCAACTTTGGCTAGGGTCATCATCTCACAGTTTGTGAGTTCAAGCCCCATGTCTGGCTCTGTGCTAACAGCTTGGAGACTGCTTCGGATTCTGTGTCTCCCCTTCTCTCTGCTCCTGTTCTGCTCATGCTCTGTCTCTCTCTCCTACAAAAATAAATAAACATTAAAAAAAATGAAAAAGAAAATTTTGGGGAGAAATTTTGTTGTAATAAGAAGTGGAGTAGTAGCTAGAAAGGCATTGGGGTCAATGGATTTTTTTTTTAAACAATGGAAGCACAGCATGTTTGTATACTTATGGGAAGAATTGGTAATGCAGGAGAGAATAAAGGACAGATGCTGGAGCAAACTCTTTGAGTAGGAGAAAATGAATACGACCTGTTGAATAAGTCAAAGGACTAATCTTAGGGAGGTGCACCTTAATTCAACCAGACTAATAAGATTAATGTAGGCAAAGATACAGGCAGGTTGGTAAACTGTTGATTGAAGGTCTTTCCTGGAAGCATCTATTAACTAAGGACAAAAGACATCATCGAGAGGAGGAGAAAGGAAGCATTGGACATTTAAGGGAAGAAGATATGTACAATTGTGTGGAGAGTGAGATTTGGGGTAAATAGGGTGGAGAGGGACAGGCCTAAGAGCCCATTGGAGGTGTCATGAATTTTCAGTGACAGCAGGCATCATGGTTGTGTTTAGGGGCTAAGTTGCAGTTGTGGGATAGGCAGAAAACTGGATGCAATAGGGACTTGGGTTCTGCCAGATAAGCCTGGCAAAGAGAAAAAGGGGCCAGATTATTGAGAAGAGTTCAAGGAACTGAGAGGCCAGGACACTGTAAGGTCATCTAAGTGGATACTGAAATCAGCAAAAATTATCCCAAGAGTAATGTGGGAGAGACAAGCAAGTCTAAATCTAAAAAATGAGGTCCAGCACCCCATCTTACACAAGACCTCTGGAAGCAAGAGTTGTGGGAGGAAGCATAAAATTCAAAGCAGCTGGTTTTAGTGAGGCAATAATTGCCAGAGGTGATAATAAGAAATAAGTATTATACCCCCCCCCCCCCCATTTCCAGGCACTGTTGTATATGGGGTGTGAGGGAGAAAACAGTCATCAGTAGAGAGGGTTGCAGGAGGACGCTGTATACTTAGGGGAGAGCCAGATTTCTTACAGCAGGAAGAAGAAAGGAACATTTAGCATTTGAGGGCACACAAGATTTTACTAATAATAGACCTGGGGCTTAGTGGTTAGATGTGTTTAGATCTCACAGCTAGTGAGACAGGTGAAGATGGAACCCAATGCTTTTTCACTACACCGAGTCTGAATCCTAAATATACGGCTTTTAGCCAATGAAATAGACCTACATGAGCAAAAAGAATGAGAGATACTAAAAATCAGAAAGCGCGAAGCTGCACAACCCTGCAAGATACTTTTTGCAGTTACCCAAGAGCAAAAGAGTCGCTGGCAGCGCAATGCAGTGTGGGTCTTGTAGTGTTTCGTCTGGGTCTGACGGAAAGGGAGGGAGCGAAGGGCGCTTTGCATGGCGGGAGATATAGTCGGCCGAGGAAGTCCCTCCTCCCCCGGAAGCAGGGCAGCGCCGGCGTTTACCGCCTTTCCGGAAGCGCGGGAGTCTTGGTCTCTATTACCTTCGCTTAGGCAGTTGTACCGTAGTACCGTTAGGTTCTTCATTTCCCTGAGACTTTACGGCCGTTTGAGGTGAAATGGCTCCGGGCGAGAGAGGAACAAACGGTGGCAATGGAGCGGCCGCCACTACCTCAGGCTGCCCGTAGGGAGGGAGCATGAGGGGCCTCTGAGTCGTTTGGGCCTGCCCTTAGTTCCTTTGCAGTAATACTGCCTACCGCGAAGATGAGCTCGGTCTGGGTCACCTCTTTCGAGAAGGAGCATCTTTGGATGTATCTGCAGGCGCTCGGCTTTGAGCCAGGCCCGGCCACCATTGCCTGCGGAAAGATCGTGTCTCACACGCACCTCGGAGTGTAAGAAGCCTCGGGCTGGCGGGGCGGGGGAGTCCGAGCCCAGACGCGTTGGTGTGACCCACCCTTTCGCGGACCTGGCAGGTTGATGAATCGAGCGGTCGAGCGGTTACTTTGTGCCAGCAGTGGCTACAAAGCCCTTGCTCCCAGTGGCTGCCAGCCTGGTGGCAGAAGCTAATAATTGTGGGACCGTGCCGGGAGCGCTTTGTAGGGGAGCAATGTCTGCAGTTGGGGCAGAACTGGAGGGACAGCTTAATTCTGCTTTAGTGTTGACGTTGGGTGGTCTGTGAAGTTGAGGGAGGGGTGGCAGTGGAAGGGTGTGGGAACAGTATGTGCAACGGCTTTAGGACTCAAGGGAGCCTTTTAATTTTAAGGTGGTTCTTTATAATTTTTACTTTTTGAATTAGCAAAAACTATTTTTTCTGTAGTAAGCAAAAAAAAAAAGGTAGAAAAGGGTATTAAGTTGGATAGTAAAAGGACCTTTGTCACTGGTATAATAGTTATCATAAATCTAAATACTTTATGTTTCTGTGTCTAAACTTACCAACTTTAGAGTATTATCTTACCCGCTGTAGGCCAAGAGAAATTTGAGATACATAGGCTATTTCCTGTCCTCAGTCTTTTGACTTTTCTGATTATTTGAGTTCTTAGAGCGGCAGTATTTATTTATTTATTTTTAATTTTTATTTTAGAGAGAGCGTGAGTGGAGGAGAGGGGCAGAGAGGGAGAGAGAGAGAGAGAGAGAGAGAGAAAGAGAGAAAGAATTTCTTAAGCAGGCTGCATACTTCGTGCCCAGCTGGACTGCAGGGCTTGATCCCCTAACCGTGGGATTAAGACCTGAGATGAGATCTAGAGTCAGACACTCAACGACTGAGCCACCCAGGTGCCCCATAGATGTCCTCTTTAAAATGCTTCAAGCATGAATGTACCATCAAATTTATTTCAAAAAATTTTTAAAGATTTTTTATTCACTTACATTTATATATCATAAAATTCATTGTTTTTTTAGTGAAGTCCTAGGATTTTCTAGTTTCTGTGCAGAAGTAGTTGTGTAACCGCTTATAAAGTTAAACATATGCTTAACATATATGATCCAACAATTTCATTCCTGAGTATTTGCCCAGAAGATTTGCACTTTGGAAAAATCATTCTGGTTGTATTACAGAGAATAAATTAGAGGGGGAATTAGAACTTTGCAGTTAGATAGGCCTAAACTAAGGCAGCAATGAGAATGGAAAGAAAGGGTGATTCATTCAGTTTGTTTATTCAACAGGTATTAATCGAACCCAGTATTGGACTAGATGTACAGTGGTGAACAGAATAGACATAAATTTTTCCCTTACAGAGTATCAGTCTAGTGGATGAACAAACCTTCATTCAACAAATATCTTTTTTTTTAAATTTATTAGGCACATCGTTTAATGTCTCTAATTCTCTCTTCAAACAGTTTATCTAGTGAGTTATAACAGTTATCTCAAAAAGAAGGCAAGATGATTAAATCATAAATAGGTACAAAAGGCCAAGAATAGTGCTTGGGAATATAAGTTCCCAATACATATTAGGACTTTTCTCTTTATTAGTCAACTTTGTAGATTTTTTTTTAATTTTGTTTTTTTTTATTTTTTAAAATTTACATTCAAATGAGTTATCATATAGTGCAACAGTGATTTCAGGAGTAGATTCCTTCATGCCCCTTACCCATTTAGCCCATCGCCTCTCCCACAACCCCTCCAATAACCCTCAGTTCTCCATATTTATGAGTCTCTTCTATTTTGTCCCCCTCCCTGTTTTTATATTATTTTTGTTTCTCTTCCCTTATGTTCATCTGTTTTGTCTCTTAAAGTCCTCATATGAGTGAAGTCATATGATTTTTGTCTTTCTCTAACTAATATCACTTAGCATAATACCCTCCAGTTCCATCCACGTAGTTGCAAAAGGCAAGATTTCATTCTTTTTGATTGCCAAGTAATACTCCTCTGTATGTCTATACCACCTCTTCTTTATCCATTCATCCACCGATGGACATTTGGGCTCTTTCCGTACTTTGGCTATTGTTGATAGTGCTGCTGTAAACATGCGGGTGCATGTGCCCCTTTGAAACAGCACACCTGTATCCCATGGATAAATGCCTAGTAGTGCAATTGCTGGGTCGTAGGGTCTATTTTTAGTTTTTTGAGGAACCTCTATACCGTTTTCCAGAGTGGCTGCACCAGCTTGCATTCCCACATTCAACAAATGTCTTATTAAAAATTATAATAAGTGTCAAAGTGAAGACAACAGGGTACTATGTGAAAAAAATATCTGGTTTGAGAGATAAGGTAGGAGCTTCACTTGTGTTTGTTGAGGAATAGAAATAATTTCAAGGACAAAAGTGTTGTTTGACATAGGAGTAAGCATGGGAATTTTAACTCTTTTTTTTCAACACCAGAACATTGCTTTATGTGTTCATAGAAGGAGCATTCATGTATATTTGTCATGAATTCCAATGCCTCACAGCTCCTTTTGTAATTGCCTAACTTCTAAGCCAATTTCTTTTTAGATTCTGAAAATAAGGAACCACCCAATTGAGATATCCCTCAGATCATTGTTGAAAATGTATTGAATATGGAAATATCTCAGATCCCTGTTCTAAATGTTAAAAATATGTTATATTAAAATTTTTGTGCGACGCCTGGGTGCCTCAGTTGGTTGAGCCTCCGACTCTTGATTTCAGCTCAGGTTATGATCTCACAGTCTAGTGATTGAGCCCCAAGTCAGGCTCTGTGCTGAGCATGGTGCCTGCTTGGTCTTCTCTCTCATCTCTCTCTCAAAAAAAATTTATATTAGCACATAGAATATCCTTAGGTATACTGTATTATGTTCTAGTGAGTTTCTGTTTTTCTCTTTTTGATAATGTCTTCAGTTTCCTTGGAGACCTTTCCTTTATAGTTATTTGGTTCTTCTGCTTTTAACTTTTGTTGATACTCCAGTGGCAAGCTGTTCTCTTTTGCACCCATGCAAATGACCTTTTTATGCTAGAGTAATGGGGGAGCACTCTCATAATTTCTTATCTGATAACTTTGGCAGGTTATTTCTTTTCCTTCTTGAGTGTAAACTTTAACTTTATTGGGGGTGTGAACTTAAATTGCTTTTTTCATTTTCCATTCTACTACTCTGCCTTCACTGCTAGGCCTTTGAAAAATGGTGGCTGTATGGGCGCCTGGGTGGCGCAGTCGGTTAAGTGTCCGACTTCAGCCAGGTCATGATCTCGCGGTCCGTGAGTTCGAGCCCCGCGTCGGGCTCTGGGCTGATGGCTCAGAGCCTGGAGCCTGTTTCCGATTCTGTGTCTCCCTCTCTCTCTGCCCCTTCCCTGTTCATGCTCTGTCTCTCTCTGTCCCAAAAATAAATAAACGTTGGAAAAAAAAAATAAAAAATTAAAAAAAATTAAAAAAAAAAAAAAGAAAAATGGTGGCTGTATCTCCATGCCAAGTTTTCCTTGTTTTGCCCTGGAAGTTGGCATAGTGTAGCTTAAAATCCTACAGGTAGGCCATGGAGTGGAACACGGTGTCTGAGGTGGATCCTTTCATTCAGCAGGTTGTTGCTGTAGATGAAGTTCAGAAAACTCTCCTCCTCTTGGCTCTGACAGTTCCTGAAGCCTGAATTTTCTGTGTCTTACCAGACACCAAGGGTTGAGACAGGGGCGTGAGGAGTAGACATCCATTGTACAACAGTGGCTGATGACTCTGGCCCAGTGGCTGCCATAGTGCCCTTATGTTAACTCTTGATTCCTTATAGCATTTCTTACAAGGTTTAGTTTGTTGTTGTTATTTTTAACATGTTGTATTTTTTTAAGGCGTTGTCTTGATTAGCTAGGGAAGTCGGAAAAACCAAAACTTTAAAAGACTTGCTAGAATTACATTATATGATGGTGGTTCTGGAGTTAAAATGTAATGGTAAAGACATTGGACTCGGGTCAGATAACATACTTCAGATCACTGCTCTTGCACATCCTGGTTATATGATTTTGGGTAATTTTAGCAAACTAACCTCTAAATTAAAAAATTTTTCATCTGTATAATGAGAGTAATCAAACTACATTCTAATGTCATAAAATAATCCATGGTAAAACAGCTAGCACAGTATTTCATGGTTGTGGTGAAGATTAGATGACTTATTGCCTGTAAAAGGCTTAAAATAATACCTGGGAAGTGATAAACTATTATTAGTTACTTTTATTATTATTCAGTAAATGTTGGTTTGTATCATCTTCACCATGTCATAGGCCATAGTTTTCTCTTTACCTAATTAGGCTTTCCTTTTTTTGTACGATATTCTCATTGCAGTAAAGGAAGTTCTACCAGTTTTCTTCTATTTGATCTGTACTTTCAGACTCAGAAAGTAAAAGTTTATTGTTTTTCTTACTTATAAAAATGAACATGAATGAAAAATTAATTTGCCTTGACCTCCTGAAGAGAATTAAAAATATTAATTTGTGTTAAACTCTTACACAGCTTTTAATGATGTTTACTTTTATTAACTATTTCTTCTCCCCCTCCCCCCCCTTTTTTTTCCTGTTTCTATTTCTTTTTAAACTACTAGGAACATGTTTGACAAGCTGAATCGTGATGCCTTTCAAATCGTTTCTTATTTTTTGTTCCAAACGCTGGACCAGTCTCTCACCAAAGAAGTTTTCAAGTGAGTCAGGTTACTTTATTTTCTTTTTGTAGGTAGTCATTCTCTAATTTGAAAAGGGAGTATGCTTTGGTGTAAACCAGAATTTCAACTTTGGCCTTTCACTATTATTTTGAACGGACGTCACAAAAATCAGGTGTGAGTCTTAGAAATTTAGTTTTCAAGCTTTGTATATCTGAGTGATTTTTCTTTGGTACTTATCTTAAAATCATTGATTATTTCATGGATAAGATAGATTTTGTTTTATAAAATTATTTCCTAACATTTTTCATAATTATTAGGCAAAACAGTTAATTGGTACCAATCTATCTATATGGCTCACTTTGTCCTTACTTTGTTTTTTGCTGGATTACCCCCTGCCTTACTCCTTTTCCTGTAGGCAGTGTTACTTGTTTTATCTACTTTTACATTTAGATTTCTGTAAATCCTTATTATTTTTGTCGGTGATATACAAAAGTGTCAAATGCTGTAGGTGAAAATCATTCCTATTAAGCTTAGTCTCATGTTAGATACTGTTGAATATTAAATAGTTCAAGGAGGAGATAAAAACGTGAATACCCATTAACCTTGGTTCCAAGTTCTTTTGCATGTGATTTGGGTTTCCTTCGTCAGAAAAAGTGTTAAAATATGTTTTAATATTTATATTATGCCATTGTCCTCTTAAATAGAAAAGCAACAAGTAAATCATTTGTTTAGGCTTTGTTATTTTTGATAATTTATTCTTAATATTTTGTCTTCAGTTATGAGTGACCAGGAGAACAGGTATTTTTAAAACATTTTTTTGGAAATCTGTATCATTAAACTGTAGGGTTTTCTCTGCTAAATAAAAATAGATTTTCTGATTTTTTTTTTCCTGATGATAAACAAAATACAGCTCATTTTAAGCAATTCGAGAAATACAAAAAATGTAAGGAAGGAAGTAAAAATCATGCCTAAACTCACCAACCAGAAAATATCACTGTTGACATTCCAGCCTTTTAGTCTATTTATTCCGTGCATACTTAATTTTTTATATGACTATAGAATGTATTTTATGCTATAGAAACAAAAAAAATTGCCTCAGGATACAAATTTATCAGGGGAAAGCAATAGGTAAATTTTAAAGTCTATTATTTTTGACTAAAACAAAGGCAAAACTTTTTAATAATTTTATATCTTGTTTAAACACAAAACAGTAGCACACACTGAATATGATATGGATTATCTCTAGGAGTCAAAAGCTCTTATGTCATTCCTTCTGTACTCTTCCTGTGTAACGATGTTTCTCTCTCTCTCTCTCTTTCCAGGCTTAACGTACTAATTTATATATACCATCTTTATGCATTAGTCCAGTGAATCCATTGAGAGTGTGGTCTTTAGCTCATTCGTACTAATTTTAATGGTGATTCATTCCTTCACTTAACGTACCTATTCACTGATGATTTACAGTAAACTGACCTTAGTCTTATAGTTATTTAAAAAGAAGAAGACCCAATTTCTCACAAGTTGGTGTCTTTCTTTAGTTGAAATCTACAAATGTTAGTCTTGTTTCATTTAGCATTAATGTTTCTAGTGTAGGAAATAAGTTTCATGTTTAAAAATTTTGCTGAGTTTTTTTTTTTGTTGATATTTCTAATGCTTTTATATTTGTTTTTAAGGCTTTGTTGGCCTCCGTTTGACCAAAAAAGTGACACTGAATTCCGGAAACATTGCTGTGAATGGTTAAAAAAGATTTCTGTAAGTATTCTCTTTCTGGAAGATACAAACTTTAAGAAGTTAGAAACTACATTAAATTTTTTGTTCTGGCTTTATTGAAATGTAATTATACATTAAATTTTTGGAGGTGAAATCTTTTTATCTCTCTTAACGTTCACAGTATAATAGCAAGGAAATATTTGTTAGAATAACACTTTTGGATGGTTTTGGTTAGTATTCTATTTCTAGGAAATCAGCTCTATTGGCTAGATGCATTGGAAATAGGCTTTTGAGTTCCTAGGATTTTATATCATAGTTTTTGTTTAAAGAAAACTTTTTTTGACCGTAGATTATTTTAGCTTGTGTCCCCACATAGTATCAATAATTGTGGCTTTATATTGTAATTATTTTTTGTGACCCAGTCCACCAAGAATTTAGAAAGATTCAAATAGTCAGCTTCTGGTTCAAGTGGACTAATCCTGTTCAGTCCTGTTATGCTACAAAAACAGTATGATATAAGTATAAAGGTTATTATTGATAAGGTCTTCAAATCATCTGATTTCTTTTTTCCATAGGCTGAATGTGGAAGTGGCTTTCCTCAAGTTGTTGGTTCACTATTTCTTTCTCCTGGTGGTCCTAAATTTATTCATCTGATGTATCATTTTGCAAGATTTGTTGCAATAAAATATATAAAAACCCATTCTAGAAGTAAGTTAAATTTTTAGTAGGATTTTTTTTTGTTTTGAGTTTAAAATTTTTATTGTTCTTCATAATGTATGAATCATAAAGAGATTTTAATACAAGGTAAGATAAAAACATTAATTTACCTCAAAAGATATATAGTTAATATTCTACTGGTACTGTAGTTTGAAAGTTTCTAATGAATATAAGTAACTATTCAGATTATTTTTGTATGTCCTATTACAGGGATTGGGAAACATTTTCTGTATAAGGCTAGATGGTAAATATTTTAGGCTTTGTGGATTACACAGGTCTCTTTCTCATGTACTTCTTTGTAGGTTTTTTTTTTTAAAAAATGCAACCCTTTGGGGTGTTCGGGTGGTTCAGTTGGTTAAGTGTCTGACTCTTGATTTCAGCTCAGGTCATGATCTCATGGTTTGAGTTCGAGCCCTGCAACAGGCTCTGTGCTGACAGTGCGGAGTCTGCTTGGGATTCATTCATATTCTCTCTCTCTCTCTGTTTTTCTCCCTTCCTCCCCCTCACCCACTCACGTCCCTCTCGCTCTCTCTCTGTGTCTCAAAATAAACGAACTTAAAAAAAGAATACAACCCTTTAAAAACATAGAAAGCATTCCTAGCTTGCTGACCTGACAAAACTAGCCAGAGGGCTAAATTAAACTTGCAGGTTATAGTTTGCCTCTACTACATTGTATTAAATGTTGTGTTGTGTGAGGTTTACTTTGGCTGCTATCAATGTGTTTAATTTTTTTGTTAGAAATTGCTGTTGTAAAGGGATTTGATCTGTTTCCTCATTCATGGAAACAAAATATTTGATTTTTAAGCTAAGACCTAAAAAGCATTCTTAAAAGAATGCTATTTGTAGTTTATTAAATATGCTTTTCTGTTTAATTGGTTTATGCTCATAAAACACGAGTAAGAAAGTACAGAAAAGTGGATGCGACAAAACCCCATCTGTCTTCCAGTTTCTGCAGACAACCATTGCTGACATTTTATATCATTTATTTTCTTTTAATATTAAAAAACTTTTTTATACATATTATTTCTATACATTTTAATTATTTTGAATAGGTAATATTTTTCATTATTCAAAATCAAAAAGTGAAAAAATTTATCTTTCACTTCTGTGCTCTACCTAGTTTGCCTTCATAGAAGCAAGCAGTGTAATCCACAATACAGGCCAATACATATTTATATATTATACATATATTTATACATATATTCTTTTTTTTAAATCCTAAATGGTGACATGCATTGGGTTTTGAATCTTGTGTTTTTCACACAACAGTATATATTGGAGATCATCTCATATTAGTTCATAGAGCTTTCTTCCTTATTCTCTTTTTAGAACAGCATATTTGAATGGATATACCATTATATATATATAGTATATGTATACATTATATGTATATGTATTTATATGTATTTTTTAATTAAAAAAGTTTTTTACATTATATATATTTAATTTTTTTAATGCTTATTTATTTTTGAGAGAGTTATAGAGTACGAGCAAGGAGGGTCAGAGAGAGAGGGAGACACAGAATCAGAGGTAGTCTCCAGGCTCCTGTCTGTGCTGTCACCACAGAGCCTGATACAGGACTTGAACTCACAAATCGTAAGATCATGACCTGAGCTGAAGTCAGATGCTTAACCGACTGAGCCACCCAGGCACCCCACAGTGTATTTTCTAACTAGTCTTCTGTTGACAGACATTTGGCTTCCCCCCCCCCCCCCGCCCTTTTTTTGTTTTGTTTTTGCTACAAAAACAGTGCTACATTGACAAGCTTTATCCATATATGACTTTGTGTGTATCTGTGTATATGCACGTACATACACACATATACATGTATGGTGTGTGTGTGTATATATGTATATGTAATTCCTGAAGACTGCTTCCAGGGTCAAATTTCCAGATTTCTAATTTGCTGGTTATTATCAGATTGTTTTCTGTAGGGATTGGATGATTTATGCTTCTATCACCAGTGTACAGTGAATGTCTGTTTTTTCCAAAGGCTCAACAACATTGTGTGTGGTCACACATCTTATCTTTTCAGCCTGATAGATTAAAATGGAATCTCAGGGTAGTTTTAATTTGTATCTCTCTTATTATTTAGTTAGATTGAAAGTTGTTTCATATATTTAAGAGCAATTCATATTCTTTTTGCATTCTGTAATCGTCCATTTTTCTCTTACGTTACTGCTCTTTTTTATTATAGGAGCTCTTAATGTCCTTTCTCTGTGATGTGATATGTGAACCTTCTTTTTCAGTTTATATTCTTTGCTTGATTTTTAAAAACTTATACATGTGATCTTGCTGTATAAATATATGCATATTTAAAATTTAAAAAAAATTTTTTTTTTTTTAACATTTATTTATTGTTGAGAGACAGAGAGATACAGAGAGTGAGCAGGGCAGGGGCAGAGAGAGCTGGAGACACAGAATCCGAAGCAGCTCCAGGCTCTGAGCTGTCAGCACAGAGCCCGACGCGGGGCTCGAACCCACAGACCGTGAGATCATGACCTGAGCCGAAGTCAGTCGCCCAACCGAGCCACCCTGGCGCCCCTGCATATTTAAAATTTAACGCAACATAAGCATTGCTACCAGTTTTTCTTTTAGTAGATGGTCTATTCCAATTACATGTAGCCCAAACTATTTTATATGAAATACATGTGGTTGGATTTAGCAAGAGTTTACTGTGCATAAGACTTCTAAGCATGAGTTGTCCTGTTTCTGATTGGAAGTAATTCCAGTCAACATGTTCAGTCTCTGGATGACTTCTACATTCAGTAAACTAATCCCCAGTTAAATATTTAGAAATTAGGTTTCTTTGGAGTTAACACTAGGACTTGGATTAGTAGTGCTAAGTGCAATGAGGTGATCCCTGTTTTTCAGAATATGCATTGTTATTGTATTGAATCATCTTAGAGCAGGATGTGGACTCTGAAATGTTTGGACGGATTGTTCTCAGGATCTGCTTTGATCATTAGTAACATAGCTAAGAATTATTTGAGAAGTAGAGACTGGTTTTAGTTGGTTGTCCTATTAGTCTTACTAGGTAGAAAAATAAACTGATGGCAGCAAAGGTGGTGGTGTGATCTCACCTCATCTCTTTTAATTGATTTTCTTCCTTTGTTGTGAAAAGATTCTGTTAAGAGTAAGAAGTTCATGTATAAGAAAGTATTTGTTCAAGGCTATATCAAGCTGTGATAATAAGAATTATTTGGGACAGATGGACTCTCAAAGTTTTTAATTACATAAAAGAACTTAACTTCAGATACCATTTTTAGTTGTCTGCCTAAAACTGGGTTTCCTTGTTTTTGTTAAAATTAATTGTATCTTTCTTGTGGATGTGGCATACCTGCTTTTAAGGAGTTGTTAGTTGTATGAGTTGTTAATCTCTTAAAATTAATAAATTTCAACCTTTTTGATATCCATTAGCTTTAAGTCAAAGTTTTCTGTGATCTTATTTGTGTTCCATGTAGATTCATCTATACATTTTACAGAGACATTTAATGTAAAGCCACAAGATATGCATAAATGCATTGCCAGATGCCATATAGCACGCAATAGATTTTTACATATTTTGCAAAGAGAAGATTGTGTTATCCGAGAGTATCAGGAAAATGCACAGTAAGTAATACTTTGATAGTTAGAAAATGAAATTTCCTTTCTTTTTGAGCAAATGTCATCAATATACTTTGAGTGGCAATAATCCATGCCTACCTCAGAATGTTTCCATTTTATTTTATTTTTTTATTTTTATTTTTTTAATGTTTATTTATTTTTGAGACACAGAGAGACAGAACATGAATGGGGGAGGGTCAGAGAGAGGGAGACACAGAATCTGAAACAGGCTCCAGGCTCTGAGCTGTCAGCCCAGAGCCCGACGCGGGGCTCGAACTCACAGACTGCGAGATCATGACCTGAGCCGAAGATGGCCGCTTAACCGACTGAGCCACCCAGGCACCCCAGAATCTTTCCATTTTAAAGCCAGATAACTACTTCTTTTTTAAAAATGTTTTATTTATTTGTTTATTTTTGAGAGAGAGAGAGAGAGAAGGAGCAGGAGCGAGTGAGCATGTGCGCATAAGCAGGGAAGGGACAGAGAAAGAAGGAGACAGAATCCCAAGTAGGCTCCAAGTTGTTAGTGCAGAGCCTGATGTAGGGCTTGAACTCATGAACTGTGAGATCATGACCTGAACGAAAACCAAGAGTCAGATGCTTTAACTACCTGAGCCACCCAGGCACCCCAAAGCCAGATAACTTCTTCTTTTTTTTTTTTTTTTTTAATTTTTTCTTAATGTTTATTTATTTTTGAGACAGAGACAGAGCATGAACGGGGGAGGGGCAGAGAGAGAGGGAGACACAGAATCTGAAACAGGCTCCAGGCTCTGAGCTGTCAGCACAGAGCCCTACGCGGGGCTTGAACTCATGGACCGCGAGATCATGACCTGAGCCGAAGTTGGACGCTCAACTGACTGAGCCACCCAGGCGCCCCCCAGATGACTTCTGAATAAAGTTTGTTTTTTGTTTTTTGGGTTTTGTTTTTGGTTTTGTTTTGTTTTGTTTTGTTTTTAAAGGAGGCTGCACACTCAGTGTGGAGCCTAGTGCAGGGCTTGAACTCATGACCCTGAGATCAAGACCTGAGCTGAGACCAAGAGGCAGATGTTTAACTGGCTGAACCACCCAGGTGACCCCTTGAATAAGATATTTTAAATTACGAATACTGTAAATTAAAGTTTAGAGAAAGGGAAAATATTACCTTAGTTTAAGAATTTAGGGGCTCCTGGGTGGCTCAGTCAGTTGAGCGTCCGAGTTTGGCTCAGGTCATGAAATCACGGTTCATGGGTTCAAGCCCTGCATCAGGCTCTGTGCTGACAGCTCAGAGCCTGGAGCCTATTTAGATTCTGTGTCTCCCTCTCTCTCTGCCCCTCCCTCACTCGCGCTCTGTCTCCCTGTGTCTCAAAAATAAATAAACATTAAAAAAAAATTTAAACAACAAAAAAAAGAATTTAGTATCTTAGGTGTTTTTTCTTTTTATAACATGGATTTACATTTTTAAGCTGTAATTATAGCGCTCATTATATTTTGTATCCTTTTTCTCTTCATATTTCATTTTGTAAATTTTTCCATATTGCCATAGTATATTGCTCATTTACATATTTACTAAAATTAAAAAAATTGTTTTTAAAAATTAAAACAATTTTATTTTTTAATTTTTAAAGTGTATTGCTTTTAATATTTAATGGTTTATTGAATATCTGTTAAGTAGATACTCCTTTAAGTAGGTATTCCATAGTTTCTTTAACCATTTCATACTATTTTATATTTAAGTTCATTCTGTCAACAAATTTTTATTTGAGTTACTTCTGTCTGCTGGGTATTGTTTAGCACTGGTCCTACAGCATTAATTAAGACAGGCAAGGTTCCTACTCTCAAGAAATAGAGTATGTTTAATTTTTTATGATTATAAACAACTCTAGTAAGGTAACTTTTTAAATGCTGTGTTATTTGTTGTGAAAGCTAGAAAATCCTTTGAAATCACCTTGAAACTACAATGTCGTCTGTCTTAGGTAACATTTAACTTTATCCCGTATGTATGTGATAGAAGCATTAGAGAGCAGGATAGTCTTACCTCCAACATTTTTACTTGAAGTCAGAGTGTCTATGAGCCAAGAGGTCCTGGTCCATCTCAATAGCAACCTCTATGTTAGATCACTCTATAACTCTTAAAGGACTCTAGAGTCCTTTAGCTGGCTGCTGGGTGTATTTGGAAGATTAGTCTTCAGAAGTCTTGAGCAAAGATAAGAAATGGGGGTAAATATCAAAGTAGGCTATACCAGTTAATTATAATGGAATTATAGTCGTCATTTATATGTTTTCTTACAGATTGTCAGTTAAACAAGTACAAAATTTGAGATCAGAGTGTATGGGACAGGAAAACCAAATAAAAAAGTAAGTGACTTTTAGATTAGAGCTGAAAGTTGCCTTAGTTTAGCTCCTGGATTTTACTAGTAAGGAAACTGAGAGTCTCAGAAATATCAGTTAAAATAGTGTTATCAATAGCTACATGATAGGATTAGAACATAATTCGATTCCTAGTCCAGTTCTTCTAATAAATTTATTGCTTTGAGCTAGAATTTCATTTTTGTTTTTATTGTTTATTTTAATTTATATATTTATTTGAGAGAGAGAGAGCATGCGCGTGCGTACACAGGTAGGGGAGGGGCAGAGATAGAGAGAGGGAGAAAGAGAATTCCAAGCAGGTTTTACACTGTCAGCGCAGAGCCCAACCTCACGAGCTGTGAGGTCATAACCTGAGCTGAAGTCAGATGCTTAACTGACTGAGCCACCTGGTGCCTGATTTTTGTTTTTAATTAGAATGGTTTTTAGTGAGTGGGTTTGTAGATCTGTTTGCTTTTTGGGTGGTAAATTACCATGTGATTTTTAAAGAATGGCTAATGAAATAATTTAATTTTTAACCAGAATGGAACCCTATGATGACCAAAGTAATATACAAGAGAAAATCCAAAAGGTGAGGCAACTTTTTAAGGGACAGATTTAATCTCTTACTTTTGTCATATGTGATCTTTACTCATTTGGACTCTTTATTTTGTCTTTATCATTTCTTTTTGTAAGACTGTTACTATTTTTTAAAACTCATAAGTGATATATTACAGTGTCAACAGGATGCTTCTAAAAAGCATGAATATAATTGAAAAATTAGCTTATAATTTGTAAGACTATATACAAAGGCAGTGTTAAATATTGTTAATTTAAAATCTTTCATGTCAGCAAGAAAAGTTGAGCCTGATTGATTGTAACTTAATCAGTAGTATTAATTTATCTAAATCAAATATGTTATCTGAAGGGAGATGGTAAGTATGGAAGAAAAATGAGAAGTCACATTGAGGCTGGCTTGGCAGTAGGGAGGAATCTGCTAGATAGACATAAATGATACGAGGTTTTCAGAGGTTGGCTTTGATGTGAGATTGGAGTGTTTTCTTAGGTCTTTGTGTGTAGATGAAATCTCTGTCCAGCTCCTTGTTCTGCTTTTATGATCACCAGGCTGCTTTGGGTGTTAATTTGGCTTTCCAGGCATTTTGTCACTGGAAAAGGTGAGTGCCCTCCTCAGGAAATAATTATTCATCCATTCAGTGAATTTTTTTTTTTTTTTAATGTTTATTTACTTGAGAGAGGGAGAAAGAGAGAGAGCGAGAGAGAGGAAGAAGGAACATGAGTGGTGGAGGGGCAGAGGGAGAAGGAGAGAGAATCCTAAGCAGGCTCAGTGCCGTCAGCGCAGAGCCCGACATGGGGTTCAATCTCATGAACTGTGAGGATCATGACCTGAGCTGGAATCAGGAATTGGACACTTAGCTGACTGAGCCACCCAGGCGCCCCCCAATTCATTGAATTTTTATTGATCACTGCCATGTGCGAGGCATTCTTCTACATATTATACCTACAGTAGTGAAGGAAAGAGGCAAAGTCACTCTTTTGTGGATCTTCCAACTTAGTGAATATGAATATTCCTATTACTGAACATTATATCTTTGATTGTAAATTTAATAGGTTGAGGTGAAACATGTTAAAGTTTTCACATTGATCTCTCCTGAGTTTGTTTAATGTTCACTTTGCCCAAATCCAGTCAGTTTTTAGCCATTGACAAGATAAAAGTAAATTTGATAATCAGATCCTGGATCTTTGTTCACCAAAGAAATGTCATCCTGTGAGACCTCTAGACCATGGGAAGACAAACACAAACATGGGTATAATTATTCTATTTACCTACCTACCTCCCACTTTTATAAATTCTTTTGAGGCATTATATACAAACAAAAAAGTGCAAAAATCTTAAGTGTATATCTTGAAAAAATTTCACAGAGTGATACACCCATGTAACCAGCATATAGTTTAACAGAACATTACTCCAGAAGCCTCAAGCCCCTTTTCATTCACAACCATTTCCTCCCCCCAAAACTAAATACTTTCCTCCCTTCTTAAAGATTTATTTGCCTTTTTTGAACTCTATATAAAAGGGAGCATATAGAATATATTTTTTTATATTTGTCTTCTTTGACTCATGCTGTTTTATCCATGCTGTTGTGTATGTAGGTCATAGTATGTTCATTCCCAATACTATGTAGTATTCTATTTTATGACTATAGCACGACATACTTTTTTTTTTTTACTCTAGGTAAACTTTTGGGTTAATTGCAATTTTTGATTTTTACAAATATAAATGTTATGAACATTCTTAAAAAATTTTTTTTTGTTATCTCAATTGAAGTATAGTTGACACATAATGTTAGAGTAGTCTCAGGTGTATAGCATAGTGATTGGACAACTGTGTTATGCTGTGTTCACCATAAGTATAGCTACTGGGACGCCTGGGTGGCTCAATTATTTGAGCGTCTGACTCTTGGTCTTGGCTCAGGTCATGATCCCAGAGTCATGGGATTGAGCTCCACATAGGACTCTGTGCTAAGTGTGGAAACTGCTTAAGATTCTCTCTCTCTCTTGTTTTCTCTCCCTCTTCCTCTCTCCCACTCTCTCCCTACCTTCCTCCCTCTCTCCCTCTGAACCCCTGCTGTAGTGTGTGTGCGCTTGCTTTCTCTCTGAAATAAGCAAGTGTAGCTATCATCTATAAACATACTTATATATGAATTTTAATGAACATAGACATGTTAATATATGCCTAAGATTCTTTGCTTTTTTTTTTTTTTTTTTGAGAGAGAACACACAGGTGCAGGCACACATGAGCAGGGGAGGGACAGAGAGAGGGAGAGAAAGAATCCCAAGCAGGCCCCATGCTGTCAGTGCACGGTTCATGAGCTCAGTCCCATAAACTGTGAGATCATGACCTGAGCCAAAATCATGTGTTGGAGCCTCAACCAACTGAGCCACCTAAGATTCTTAGCTTTTAAAGGAGAGTGGTTTTTTTGGGGTGCCTGGGTGGCTCAGTCTGTTAAGTGTTCGACTTCAGCCCAGGTCATGACCTTGTGGTCTGTAGGGTCAAGCCCCCGAGTCAGGCTTTGTGTGACAGCTTAGAGCCTGGAGCCTGCTTTGAATTCTGTCTCCCCCTCTCTCTGCCCCTCCCCCGCTCACACCTCTGTCTCTTTCTCTTAAAAGTAAATAAACATTAAAAAAATAATAAAGGAACATGGTTTTTCACATTTTTACCTTTTGAAACTTGAATAACTCTTAAAATTGATGTGTAGTATTTTTTTTTTTCCCTCCTGAAAATCTTTATTATTTCTCCCTGAAAAGTTTCTGTTAGATTGGTGGCATATCAAAACACAGGAAATGCTAATTGCATCTTGGTACCATGCGATTTTTTAGATTTTTTTGAAAATCATGGTTGGCTAAAATCTTCTGAGAAATTCTTCAGTTTTAAAGCCCCTTTGGAAGTAGTATCAGTACTTTTAGATGGTTAATTAATTAATTAATTAATTTTAGTGCTTTTAGATGGTTAATTTTCTCGCCAGAAATCATTCCAGGAATACTTTATTCCTGGGAGTGAGTATATATTTGTGTTTTACATTACTTTGATGTATGTACAGATTATGTATAGATCTTCTCTCTGTTTTCAAAGGTGCGGTCATTGTGGGCCTCAGTGAATGAAACACTCACGTTTTTGGAAAAAGAAAGAGAAGTTGTTAATGCAGTCCTTAGTCTTGTTAACCAGTATACTTTAGATGGAACTAATGTCGCTATCGATATTCCAAGGCTCTTACTTGACAAAATTGAGAAACAAATGGGTCAGGTAAGCATTTGATATAAAAGAAGTTTTTGGAAGAACTCTCTTCATGAAATTATTTTACATATGTATATTTTGCATATATATATATATATATACACACACACACTAAAATATATGTATTTAATATATAGTATGTATTATATATAGCAAATACATAATAAATATTGTATATTTTTCTTAAAATTTTTTTGTCTTCAGAATTTATTTTTGTGAATATATTTAGTAAAACTTTCATAAAGGGCTGTTGGTGTGTGTGTATACACACACACACACACAAGCTTTTATTAATTTGTTCATTTCTTTTATGGTGCTACATCATACAGTGTAGAGAGGAGAAGGAGGTTACTTAGTAGGAAGACGATCTGGTATAGTTCTTTAAAGTTTATTAATTTATTTTTGAGAGAGCACAAGCAGGGAAGGGGCAGAAAGGGAGAGAGGGAGACACAGTATACTAAGCAGGCTGTCATTCCAGAGCCCGATGTGGGGCTCTAACCCATGAACTGTGAGATCATGACCTGAGCTGAATTTGGGTGCTTAACCGACTGAGCCATCCAGACACCCTTGGTACTAGTTCTTTATAAATTCTCAAAGGGGAGCATTAATGATCTCCTAATTGCTGAATTTCTTTTTAAAATGTCTTTTGGGGTGCCTGGCTGGCTCAGTCGGTAGAGCATGCAACTCTTGATTTCAGGGTTGTGAGTTTGAGCCCCATGTTGGGTGTAGAGGTTACTTGAAAATAATAAAAACCTTTTTTAAAAAAAGGCTCTAGGGGCGCCTGGGTGGCGCAGTCGGTTGAGCGTCCGACTTCAGCCAGGTCACGATCTCCCGGTCCGTGAGTTCGAGCCCCGCGTCGGGCTCTGGGCTGATGGCTCAGAGCCTGGAGCCTGTTTCCGATTCTGTGTCTCCCTCTCTCTCTGCCCCTTCCCTGTTCATGCTCTGTCTCTCTCTGTCCCAAAAATAAATAAACGTTGAAAAAAAAAAAAAAAGCTCTATCCTCTGGTTTCTCTTTCATCTTGATGCTAAGTATTGTAAAATTTTGCTTCCATTAGCTGTTGTGACCTCAGTGCCTTTGTTCTTGTGTTTTTTCATACTGCTGTTCTCAGTTTTCTACCACTTCCTTTTTCTCTGACTTTCAAATGAAAGTGTTTTCCATGGTTCCATTAATGCCTGCTTTTCCCCACATTATATTCATCTGTTTTTTCTTACTCAATTCTATGTTTTCATCAGTATCCTGTACAATAATATTCCCAAATTGGTATTTCAAGTTTCTTGCCTTCAACCCAAACTCCATGAAATTATTTCCACTTGCTTAGGAAACATTTCCATCTGGCTACGTACATTTGTTTTCTTAGTAAACTCACACTCTATTAAGTATCTAATATGTCAAATATTAATGATAACATAGGGGATAGGAAGGTGAAACATTGTTGTGACCCTGAAGAGCTTTCACTTTAATAGGTAACATGCCAGGCACTTCAAATTCAGAGTACATAAAAGTCTGCAAGTTCAGATTCCTGTATACAGGGAGTAGGTAGGTAATATATGCTCTTTGGAGCATATATATTCCTCTTTGGAACATATATATTTCTTTTTGGAAAAATACTAGTATTTATGTGAAATTTTAAGATTTTTAGTTGATTGGCAGCTAATTCAAATGATTTTAAAATACTGGAGTTGTGCAGGCCAAATAAACATGTCTAAGTTTGGATTCAGCCATTAAGGGACATCAATTTGCAACTTCTGTTAAAACATGAATTTATGGGGGAGCCTGGGTGGCTCAGTCGGTTGAGGGTCCGACTTCAGCTCAGGTCATGATCTCACAGTTTCTGGGTTCGAGCCCTGCGTCCAGGTCCGTGCTGACAGTTTGGAGCCTGGAGACTGCTTTGAATTGTGTGTCTCCCTCTCTGCTTTTCTCTCTCTCTCTCTCAAATAAATAACATCAAAAAATTTTTAAAAATTTTAAAAACAAAACAAAACATGAATTTATGATCCTTCACCAAACCTGCTTTTTTTTTTTTTTATAAATTTTTTTTTTTTTTTCAACGTTTATTTATTTTTGGGACAGAGAGAGACAGAGCATGAACGGGGGAGGGGCATAGAGAGAGGGAGACACAGAATAGGAAACAGGCTCCAGGCCCTGAGCCATCAGCCCAGAACCTGACGCGGGGCTCGAACTCACGGACCGCGAGATCGTGACCTGGCTGAAGTCGGACGCTTAACCGACTGCGCCACCCAGGCGCCCCTTAACCTGCTTTTTCTTCTCAGTCTTCATTTTGCTTTCTGTTTGTTTGCATTTCTTTTATTCTAGTTTGCAACTTTTTTTGCATAATACAACAATATAGCACTGCATGTTAATTCTTTCACAGTAGTTTTCTTTGGACCAAAATTATTTACTTGGTTTCAGTTTTGGGTAGACATTTGACTTTTTTCACTCTTAAGGGAAGCTTTTTGTATAATAAGAAACATAAATATATTTATGTAACAGTTCATAATCTTACAAACCACTTTTTCCCCCTCCTCTGAATCCTTAGTTGCACATAGGAAATGTTTATGAGGCTGGAAAATTGAACCTGTTAACAGTTATTCAGTTATTAAATGAAGTTTTGAAAGTAGTGAAATACGAACGTTATCAGGCTGACCCAGCAAGACTGACAATAGACCTTCAATTCCTTGAAAAAGAGACCAAACTTCAGAGAGAAAGATTATCAGATCTGAAGCGTATGAGGTATCCCAGAAATATCTTTTGTTATGGTACTGGGGGAGGAATAGGGTGGTTTTGATAATTTCTCAGCACAACTTGTGTAGTTGACAACTCTTCAGCTTTGGCAAATGAATGTGAGCATTTTATTAGAACTTAAAAACCTTGTCATCGACTCCTGGGGAGACACATAAAGTAGAAAGGAAAATTAATGTTGTTTTCTTTCTAGAATATATTATTTGCCCTAAGGGATTATTCTTTATGAAATAATTTCAACTTTTCTCAAGCTTTTCTTTTGTATAATAAAACTAATAAACTAAGCCTCAGAAAAAGTTGTTATTTGAGTGGAGGAGCTGGGAGGGACAGAGTAAGAGTAGAGTTTGGACTTGAGTTTAGAACTAGGAAAAAACAATATTTTAAAGGGATAAATGGAATAATTGATGTATGATTGATTTCTGGTCTTAAAAGGAAAAGTATTTTCGGAACTGAATGTTCACTGTGAGAGTTTATTCATTTCATACATGCTGTATTGGTTGAACTTCCAATTATATTTTCTTCCCTTTCTCTACAAACTGTTGTCTTAAATTTTATTCAATACTTGTTTTATATATTCATGTTTTGAAGGAAATTCTTTTTTTTATCATAGGTGTAAAGTAAAAGAAGATCTCACAACTATAAAACATTCTGTTGCTGAAAGGCAAGGAGAATGGCATAAAAAGTGGAAAGAATTTCTTGGTCTGTCTCCTTTCAGTCTAGTTAAAGGTTCGACTCCAGTAAGTAGTGTTGGCTTGCCTTTTGGAGAGTAGTTTAGTGTAAGGCAGTCTTTTGATTTATCATGTTACAAGTGACCTAGGAATGCTTTGCGTGTTTGTCATCTTGGCATCTGAGCCTAAAGTTTAAATGTTTTGGTTTCTCTAATTTTCTAAATACATATTCAAGTATTTATCAGGTTGCCTTCTGATTTATAGTTAATATTTTTAGACTCAGAGGATTATATTAAAAAGAAAATGAGACTTTTCTCTTGCTGTTAGGTAGTATTACATTTGAGGCACAGTTGGAGGACAGAGTAGTCCCCTTGTTCTAATATTGTACTCCTTTGTTTAAAAATAGTTATGAGATAATTGCCATGCTTGGTAATTCCATCTTTGCTAGGGGGAAAATCATCCATTCATAGATTAATTTAGCACTGTTACTATGGTAACGAGTAAATGTGTTTATTTCAAAATGATGATTTCTGTGTTTTAAGGCTGTGGATCTTTTACCACCAATGTCTCCCCTTTCATTTGATCCTGCCTCGGAAGAAGTGTATGCTAGGAGTATTCTTTTGCGGTATCCTGCTTCACTTCCAGGTTGGTTATTTGTTTTTGTCTCTCTTAAACCCCCTCTGATCAGTTATTTTTCACTATGGTAGCAGTTTCTTTACATTCTTGTTTTTTTCCCCCCAATTATTTTTTATTGTGGTGAAATGCACATATTATTTCAGTCATTGCAGTGTACCAAGTCAGTGGCATTTAGTAAATTCACAGAGTTGTGCAACCATCACCACTTTTTTTTTTTTTAATTTAATGTTTATTTATTTTTGAGAGAGAGAATGTGAAGGAGGGGCAGAGAGAGAGGGAGACACAGAATCTGAATCAGGCTCCAGGCTGCAAGCTGTCAGCACAGAGCCCGATGCAGGGCTCGAACTCCTGACTGCGAGATCATGACCTGAGCCGAAGTCAGACGCCTAACTGACTGAGCCACCCAGGCATCCCCCCATCACCATTTTTTAGCTCCAGAATATTTTTATTATCTCAAAAGGAAATCCTGTACACATTAAGCAGTGATTCCCCATTTTCCCCTTTCCTGATCCCTGGCAACCGCTAATGTACTTCTTATCGCTATGGATTTGTCTATGCTAGATATTTCATATAAAAGGAGTCCTATAATAGGAGGCTTTTTTTTTTTCTTTTCGAATTTTTATTTAAATTCTGGTTAGTTAATATACAGTGCAATATTGGTTTCAGGAGTATAATTCAGTGATTCATCACTTAAATACAACACCCAGTGCTCAATATGAGGCTTTTTGTGTCTGGCTTCTTTCACTTGCAGAATTTTTCACTTCGCACAATGTTTTCAGGGTTTATCAAAGTTGTAGCATGTATTAGTACTTTGTTACTTTTTATGAATACATTCTGTTGAATGACTAAACCATATTTTGTTTATTCATCCATTCATCCATTGATGGATATTTGGGTTGTTTGGACTATTTCAGTATTATGAGTAATGGTGGTATAAACATTTGTTTACAAGGTTTTGTATAGACGCCCACAGCTGTTTAACATGAAATAGTATAATAATTATCCAAATACTACCTGTTTTAATCAACATCTGCCATATTGCTATATATATATATATATATCTATATTTGTATTTTTGCTAAACCAAGTAAGTTCTAGACATTGTAACACTTCACTGAAAGTGTTTCAGCATGCATTCCCATAAAAATTTGAAGACTTTTCCTATGTAACTACCATAGTAATGTCATATCTAAAAAGCTAATAATAATTCTGTTGTATCTCATATTCAGCTTCGTCAACTATTGTGCCACTATCACACCTAAAAAATTCATTTCTCTACAATATCTAATATCCATTTTATATTCAGTTTCCCCAACTGCCCAGTACTTGTGTGCAAGAAATTATTGAGTTCAGTAAATATTAGGTAAGAGGAGGAATAAATGCATAAAAAATGTATGAATTATGTAGCTAGGCTAGGGCAGGCAATAGATGTAGGCCATATTTGAGTACATGCAGGCCGAAGTGATCAAGCCTCGCATTGGGCTCACTCGTGCGATTTCACTGCACTCTCTCTCAAAATAAATAAACATTAAAAAAAAAAAAAGTTTATTACTAGATATTCTGTATCTGTCCTATCTGTACACTTTCACAATTGAATGATTTTTTTCCTATTAGCATTCATATTGTGACTTTCTGTTTTCTTTTGTTTAGAAGTTTTTCTAGAATTTCAAGAGATCACTGAATATTAGAATATATAAACATAATTCAAGAGTAATTAATTTTTATGTTCCTTTAGATATACCTAAGCAACATAACCAAGAAAATGATTGCAGGAGAGCCAGTGATATACCGGCAACTGTACATGATCTAACCAACAGGTAGAACAAATTTGATTTTCATATTGATTTTTTTCCCCCCTTCATTAATTTAGTTTCATCTTCTTCACCTAATTTTCAAGCTTCTGTACTATGGGATCATCTATAATTTTCTTCTCTTAACTAGAGAATATTTTTCCATGTGGATCCATATTTTCAGGAAAGATTGAAACATTTCTGACACAGAGGCATTTTTATTTTTCCTTCTTTTGTTTATCTAAAAGTTGGGATTCATAGGGGATTATCTAATTTTTGAAGAAAAACATGTATGGAAATTATCTAGTGCAAGTTTGGGAATTTTTGCCTTTTTGTCTGTGAGCTTCTTTGAAACCACTTGTGACCAGTTGACTAAATCCAAATCTAGGAGTTTAAGGGTTTCTGAGATGGTCTTGTCTCCTACTAGTTTTTAGACTGTGTTCTGCAGCGCCCTCTGGTGATGTGGATGAAATTAATTTAACCTGTCACTGGTCTAACCTTTTTCCACTTCAACCTGAGCAAATAGTTTTATATGTGTATTATATATTGAGGGTTTTATATGCCATTTGATAAACAGAGTTCCATGCTTTAAAAAAAAAAAAGGGGCACCTGGGTGGCTCAGTCGGTTGAGCATCCAATCTTGATTTCAGCTCAGGTCATGATCCTTAGGGTGGTGGGATTGAGCCCTGTGTTGGGCTCCCTGCTGAGCATGGAACCTGCTTAAGATTCTCTCTCTCCTGGAGAGCCTGGGTAGCTCAGTCGGTTGAATGTCCAACTTTGGCTGAAGTCATAATCTCAAGGTTCATGAATCAAGCGCTGTGTTGAGCTCTTCAGAGCCTGGAGCCCTCTTTGGGTTCTGTGTCTCCCTCTATCTCTCTCTGCCCTTCCCCTCTTGTGCTCTGTCTCTGTCTCTCTCAAAAACAAATAAACATTAAAAAAAAAAAAAAGAAAGAAAGAAAAAAGATTCTCTCTCTCCCTTTATCCCTCTCCCTTGCTTTCTGTCTCTCTCTCAAAACAAAACAAAACAAAACAAAAAAGGGAAGACTTCTGATTCACTCTAATCCCAAAATTTAACATGTGAAGAAAACTAAACTGTTGTTTATTAGAACATCCTTCAGGAGTATTCTTAATTTTTTTTATTGCCTGTTTTCTTTGTTATCCCATTTTGGCTCTTAAAACAGATGCCAAATTATATAAGCAAAAATTTCTAAATGTATGTAGTCTACCTGGGGAATATATTTAATCTTTATTGACACTAAGTGTTATTAAGTGGCAATCAAACACAGACATACTCAGCTGGTTTGTTATATTAAAGTTTTTTGTTTTCTGACTACCCTTTGATCTAAATAGGGGTCTTTCAGTCCAGTTTCCCCATATAATTGAGGCACAGTTATGGAAACAAGTTACTTAGGATAATTCTAAAAGAAAATTCTAAATTTTAAATGAATTGAAGCTCTCTTCATTCTGTATACTCTAAGTTAATAGTTGAAACACCATAACAAGAGTCAAAACTTATATGTTAATTGAAGCCTTCTTCATTCTGTGTACTTTTAATAAGTTAATAAACCGAAACACCGTAACAAGAGTCAGATTATATGTGAAATAGAGCTATTGGCAGTTTGCTTGGCAGTAATTTCCTGATTCACAGGAGGTCAGGATTTCTTGTGGAAGATTTATTTTTTTATTCTTAGATCTGGATATGATGTTGATTCTTGGAGTACCTTAAGAAAAATAGTGCAATCTATTGTAGAGATTTGACATTGAAGAGATAGTAAAGTTATTGGGCTTCTCTATTTTACTCCCTTATCACTGTTCTTCAAGAATGCTAGAGGGGAATAGTTGATGCTTCCCAATCTTAATTATGTTTTTGGTTTCTCTTTCCTTGGGAGAGCAAATGAAATATTTGATTAAGGTCACTTGCTGGGACCTTAAGGGGCTAAATAAAGATTGATGGAGTTAGTAGATTGATTCATAGATAGGATTTTATTTATGAACTCCATTGAATTCATTGAACTTCAAGATTCTTTTTTTTTTTGGAGAGCACACGTGCACTTCATGAGCAGTGGAGGGGCAGAAGGAGAGAGTGGAATCTTTTTTCTTTTTTAATGTTTTATTTTTATTTTTGAGAGAGAGAGAGCATGTGTGCACGAGCTGGGGAGAGGCAGAGAGTGAGAGAGAGAGACAGAGGATCTGAAGCAGGCTCTATGCTGTCAGCGCAGAGGTCAATGTAGGGCTTGAACCCACGAGCTGTGAGATCATGACCTGAGCTGAAGTCAGATGCTTAATTAATTGGCTGAACCACCCAGGTGCTCTGAGAGAGAATCCTAAACATATTCCAGCGGGGCTTGATCCCATGGCCATGAGATCATGACCTGAGCCAAAAGCAAGAGTTGGATGCACAACCGATTGAACCATGTATGCATCCCTCAAGATTCTTTCTTGAAGTAGAATTTTGTACTAAGATACACTATCAGAATTCTACAAGAGCCAGACACTTAGCTCCTAAGAATTTAGTTTAGATGGAAATCACTTAGTATAGGAGAAGAGATTGTATTAAATACACTTAAACAAAAAAATGTTTATTTTGAGAGAGAGAGAGAGAGAGAGAGAGCACGCAAACAGTGGAACGGCAGAGAGAGAGAGAGAATCCCCAGTGTAGAGCCTGATGTGGGGCTTGAACCCACGAAACTGTGAGATCATGACCTGAGCTGAGATCAGGAGTTGGATGCTTAACCAGCTGAGCCACCCAGGAACCCCTAAATACACTTTGATTTCCCGATTTATCCTCTTCCATGCTCATCTCTTTAAATTTTATTTTATTTTTATTTTTTTTAGAGAGAGTAAGCAGGGCAGAGGGGCAGAGGGAGAGAGAATCTTAAGCATGCTCCACACTCAGCATGGAGTCTAACGTGGAGGTCGTGACCTGAGCTGAAATCAGGAACTGGATGCTCAACCAGCTGAGCCACCAAGGCTCCCCAAGCTCATCTTTGATACTTAACTTTTTTTTTTTTTTAATATTTATTTTTGAGAGAGACAGACAGAGCATGAGCAGGGGAGAAGCAGAGAGAGAGAGGGAGACACAGAATCTGAAGCAGGCTCCAGGCTCTGAGCTGTCAGCACAGAGCCCGATGCAGGGCTCGAACTCATGAACCCCGAGTTCATGACCTGAGCCGAGGTCGGATGCTTAACTGATTGAGCCACCCAGGTGCTCCTTTAATTTTTTTAAAAACTGTTATATTTATTTTAGAAAGACAGTGTGAGTCGGGAAGGGGCAGAGAGAGAGGGAGACACAGAATCTGAAAGAGTTTCTAGGCTCTGAGCTGTCAACACAGAGCCCCATGTGGAGCTTGAACCATGAACTGTGAGATTGTGACCTGATTTGAAGTTGGTCATTTAACTGACTGAGCCACCCAGGTGCCCTTTGGGATACTTAATTGTAATAGAGGGTTTGGGATATTGAAGGGAAGTGTAAGGGGAGGCTTTTGGTGGTGAGGGATAAATGCTTAATAGTATATGAATGATTATTACTGCTTGATAGCAGAACAGAAGAAAGGTGAAGAGTTGAGTCATTTGTAAATAAGCTTATTGCTTAGAATTCTTTACTGTAAAGGTGTTTTGAAATAAAATGTTTCATTAGTAATGTGTAATGTAGGTGGACTGTACTTAAAGAAAATAATACCCCCTGTTTTTTACGGTTTTATTTTATTTTTCTAAGTAATATCCACACCCCACATGGGTCTTGAACTCACAACCCTGAGAGCAAGAGCTGCACACTCCACAGACTGAGCCAGCCAGTCACCCCTAATAATACCCTTTTTTTACGTGAAATTCAGCTGTTGTTTGTAGTGGCATCTTAGGTCAGTATCACAGTAGTTAATTGGAAATTCATATGTGGATATGAACAATACAACTATTCCATTAAAAAGCGTGGAAAGAATGTAGTTTTTAGCGTAAGTTATTAGCCCCTTCACATGTGGTTGTCACCCACAGGTACCAAAATATAAGTAATGTTCTCCATAAATCTCATGGTTGTTTTTGATCAGAGTGAGCTGATGGAGGCTTCACTATACTTAAACCCAGAATCCATTGATTGGTGATACCTTCACTGTAATTGTGGACACTACCTTTCTTTGCAGTGGTTTCTGGAAGGGAGGGTTCCATGATATTTCTAGTGTTGTGACGCACTTTTAGACCTAGACCTTTAACCTCTTCAGTTTCTCCTTTATTGCATTTCAGAGATGGGGCAGTACGATCTTGCCTGAATGCCAACTAAATATCTTTAGTCTTAGAAACCGAATTCTAATTTCCTTTCTCTTTTTATAATTTCTGTTTGTTATTTCTTTAATTGTAGATATATCATAACAAAATAAAAATGAGAAATAATTAACTGAAATTTCATTTTTAAAAAAAATGTTTATTTTTGAGAGAGAGAGAGAGAGTGAGTGAGGGAGGGGCAGAGAGAGGGAGACAGAGGATGAGAAGCAGGCTCTGTGCTGACAGCAGCGAGCCCAGTGCTGGGCTCTAACTCAAGAACCGCACGATCATGACCTGAGCTGACCTGAGCTGAAGTTGGATGCTTACCCGAGTCACCCAGGCGCTCCAATTAGCTAAAATTTCTAACAAATTACTTGTCAGACTTTCTTCCCAGGTTGTTTTTTGAGGTTTATTTACAAACATACATAAATTTAATTCTAATCAAAATTTTCTAAACACTAATATAAGTATAGTTTTTTAGTATATGTGTATATGTTTTCTTTATATTACCATTTTTCACTTATAAACGCTTTGTAACATTTCATTTATTTTAAAAATTTTTTTTAATGTTTATTTTTGAAAGAGACAGTGCGAGCAGGGGAAGGGCAGAGAGAGAGAGAGAGAGAGAGAGAGAGAGAGAGAGAGAGAGAGAGAATCTGAAGCAGGCTCCAGGCTCTGGGCTATCAGCACAGAGCCTGACGCGGGGCTCGAACTCATGGACTGTGAGATCATGACCTGAGCTGAAGTCGGACGCTTAACTGACTGAGCCACCCAGGCACCCCTCATTTATTTTTAGACTTTCAGATTTTCCTTAAATTTTTTTTTACTGTAAAAAGCATGTTGTTTCTTATTTTCTTTTGGAAGTACTCTTTCCTTAGGATAGAATCCCGCAGTGGGATCAACACCATCTCTCTTTATCTATTACAGTCCTAGGATTTTATGGGCCTCAGTTTTGGCATGGCAGGTAGATAGAGAGTAAGGATTGAGCCAGGGCTGCTTTCAGGTTGGCTTGGATTGAGATGTTAGTAGGGCTGATTGCATGTTGCTAATTCAGAAATGAGAGAGAAGCTAGAGAATAGGTGTCCATTTTGTTTTTTAATGAGGCTCTGTAAGAATGATCCAAATAAAATTTGGTGGCATAAATCTATAGAGCCTCTTGCTCAGGTGACATTTATTCATTGATTCAGTCAATCCATCAATTAGTTACAAACATGTATTGTACTGCCAAGTACCAGTTTGTGGGAATAACCTTTGGAAAGACATAGTCTTTGTCCTCCAGGAGCTCACAATCTCGTGGTGGCCTCTTAGTGGCATCTTAGATCGCTGGTCCTGCCTCAGAGGGCTTTTTGATCATTTTAATGTTAAAGTTTTAGGAAAATTTAGATAAAATCATCGTAGATGATTAGTTTTTCCTTTGACATCTAGATTATATCCTGTTGAGGCAAAATTGAGCCTTAAACAGTTTCAGTGATCTTGAATTATGTTTGGAAGGTAGATAACAATTCTAAGAAGCACATAGTTGAAAAAGTTTGAAAAAGCGTATTTGCTGTTACATAAAATGTTTTAAAGCTGTTAATTTTGTACTAGCCATGAACAGAAAGCAAAGCACCGACATGCTTGAGGTTGAAAGTGGCCTCTCAGATCATCTTGCCCTTTGTATTAGAGTAGAAAAGCTTTGACCAGTGAGCATACCCATGATTGACTTTGAAAGTTCTTTCAAGATCAAGTTATAATTGCTTTGAAGGCTTTAAAAACTTAATAACTTGTTTCGTAATTGACGTGTAAGGTTTTATTTTGTCCAAAGGGGCAAGAGAATCTAAGATAGTAAGGAATGCTATATGTAGAATCCAGCAAACAAACTGATTAACCTTATGACTTTACTATAACTAACATACATGCTATAGAGCAAGAGTCAGCATAAGAGGAATTGATTTTGGACACAAAGTATCAAAATCACAAAGTCTCTGGTACAATGAAATTCTGTGATCTGAAGCCTAAAGGTAATGTAATAATGCGGTTCTAGTTAGTTGAATTTGTTTATACCGTGTTCTCAAGTTTTTGAGTGTTCATCAAGTCATTCAACCTTGTAAAAAATGTTGATTTAAAATACGTAGTGGTTAAGGAAGATGTTCACCATTTGGGAGGCTGATACACAAATGGGGCTGAAGTACTGCTCTGATTGTCACTGTACCTCCCTAGAATAAACTGCCTTTTGATGACCGGGACGAATTGAGGGAAATCGTAACGGACAGATACGGGGCAGACAATTTCTGTAGATTATTCAGATATAGCTAGTGAATGGAATTCTTTCCTGTGTATAACTTGGATTTGATATCCTTTTTTCCTTTAGACCTGCTTCTTTCCTGTTGCAGCCAGTTTCATCATCGGGTAGAAACAGTGTTAGACTGCTTGAAAAGGTATATTTTAAAACAATTTTTAAGTAATTTTGGCTGTACTAACTTATGATAAAATATTATTTTTGTTGATATCCCAATTTGTATTTACACATTTCCTATTGCTTCTAAGTGGGAATATTGAAATTTTTTAATTGTGCCACTGACCATGATAACTCAAGAACCTCTAATGAAGATCAGCCATAATTATTATTATTCCATGTCTGTTTTCTTCAGGACATGAAGATAAGAACTCCTAGAGAAGGAAATGGAACACCTCCTAAGGAAACACCAAAATTTGAAATGGAAGGCTCTTCATCATCAAATACTGCAAGAAATACAGAGAATACTGCATTTGCAGGGTCTCTGCCAGCTAAAACTAGTGATCCATTCCAAAAAGAGCAGGATCATATGGTAGAAGAGGTTAGAAAAAGATTGTAATGAGTGTACTGAAATATCTATTATTTTCTCATTGGCGTTGAGATTGTAAAAGAAGTTATAATTATTGATTAACTGGCGTTAATTTGGGAAAGGAGGGCACAGATAATGAAAATCATGTTTAAAGCAAATTGGTCCTCCCAAAAAGTAGATGTAGATATAAACTTAGTAGGATTATATCCGTGGTTGAGAACCCATGTCCCAGTCTATAAATATCTCTAAAAGTAGAAAAATAATACATGTGTGATGTTTTTGGAATCAATCATTACGTAAATTGTTAGATAAATACACCCAATGATTATATTCTATTAAGGTAATCTAAATGTCTGTTGCTTAGCCAAGCTTCCTCTTTTTTTAAATATTAGAACAAAGACTATGCAGTATCATTATTATCTCTAAGCATAGTTTTTGTCTTTCTACTTTCTAGATATTTAAAAAGTAATTAAATGCATCAAGATTGAGATAAAGGACGGAACTCCAATACCTGAATCAATATGCACCAAACCAAATTTTTCTCACAGTCTCCAGAAATATAAAGTAGCTGATTATTTTCTGGCTGCTTAATCAAATTCAAACAGTGCTAAGGGATGTTGTGGGAAACGTAATAAAAATAACATTAGAGAATGACTTGAGCATTTGCATAAACTTTCTGCAGTAAATAGTACAGTATTACTGCTGAGCAATAGTAGCATTTCACTTGCCAGCGAAAAGTCTCTTGTCAGGAAAAACCGACATCATGAGCAATGATGCATTTGATCACTTTTGAAATATATACAAAGTAGAAGGACGAAAACTATGCTTAGTAGTAAATCCCCTAGAGTTCTGTTTTCATACTGTATACTTTCTTTTCTCTATTTCAGAATGTATTTCTATGCCTTGTTTACTAGTTTATGTCTGGTAATGAGGTTTCTGGCAAAGAAGTATATTGTCTGGGAGTATTTTATTTGTTAGTAGAAGTGTTGTTGGGCAAATGGATTATAAATAAGAAAAATCTGCTGGCTTTAAACCTAGTTATTTTGGCAAATACAGAATTGTCAAGTTCAAAGATGTGGCAGATAGTAGCTTAGGTCACTGTGTAGTTAGAATTACCTCTAAGTCTTCTCAGGTATAAAGATTTTTACTTTTTCTTTCCTTTCTATGGGATATCCAGTTAAGGAGGGAGGAAACAGTTTTGTATTTGGTTTCACCTTATAGGGTCGTGCCTAGCAGACTATATAGAGGATTTGGGAGCTACGTTTTTGAGTGGCTTTTCATGCCAACTGCTCTTGGAGGGGTTGCTAACCATCAGGTGCTGATTTGTTCTCATCGGGGCTTTTGTTGCATTCTACCAGTGACTGTGGTAATTTTTGCTTTACCTTTTCTGTTTTAGGTTGCAAGGGCAGTTTTATCTGACTCACCACAGCCCTCTAAAGGAAAAGAACTAAAATTACAGGAACTAATTGATACTCTAGTTTCTAACCCATTCTTAACAAGGAACCAAATTCCCCGAACGCCAGAAAATTTGAGTAAGTTATAATGATTTCTGTCACTTATTTTCTTTCTCAGACATTACTGTTAGAACCAGGTCTAACATATAATCTAGAAACTCACTTTAGGGGCGTCTGGGTGGCACAGTCGGTTAAGCGTCCGACTTCAGCCAGGTCACGATCTCGCGGTCCGTGAGTTCGAGCCCCGCATCGGGCTCTGGGCTGATGGCTCAGAGCCTGGAGCCTGTTTCCGATTCTGTGTCTCCCTCTCTCTCTGCCCCTCCCCTGTTCATGCTCTGTCTCTCTCTGTCCTAAAAATAAATAAACGTTGAAAAAAAAAAAAAAAAAGAAACTCACTTTAACTTTCTTTTCTAAGGGGTAGGGAGAAACAAAATTTTTCTGTATCTTTCAGTTTAGTGGCAATGGCTCTTAATTTGTTTTGATGTAAGGGACTTTTATTGAAGTATTAAGTGTGGGTGTTCTCACTGATACGGCAATTTGTAAGCAGTATTATGATGCCCTGATACTCTACAGTTTTGCTTTTGTTGTTTTACTTAGCTCTTTCCTGGAAAATACTTAAGTTGAGCATTTTTAAAACACCCTCTCCCTCCACATCTGACCTGCGATCAACATTTATAGAGTATATAGGCTAAGTCCTTCCAGTCAGCAGCATCAGCCAAAAATAGTGTGTATAGAAATCTTTTCTACCCCTTCCAAGCTAGCTAGACTGCCCAATACTTTTTTCTTATAACCTATAATCTGTGTTGGCAAAATTCTGATATTGTTGTCCAAATGAAGGCACATCATCCTAGTTGAATTAAATAAAATTTCCATTTTGCTGCTAGAAATGACATATTCAAAGTTAACTTGATTCAGTTCAGGTTGAACCTAGCCACAGCCTAGATCAGTGGTCAGCAAACTACAGCCTGTGAACTAAATCTAGCTTGCCCTGTGTGTTTTTGTAAATAAAGTTACATTGAACACAGCCTTGCGGATTTGTCACCATATTGTTTATGGTTACTTTCATGTTATAGTGGCAGAGTTGAGTAGTTGCCACAGACCGATGGCCTGCAAAGGCTAAAATATTACTATCTGCCCTTTTCATTTTTTTTTTCTCTATCTGCCCTTTTCAGAAAAAATTTGCTGAACCCTGGCTTAGATGGACAAGAAAATATCTTTTTATTTTTATTTATTTAAAGTTTTATTTTATTTTATTTTAAAGTTTATTTTATTTATTTAAAGTTTATTTATTTTGAGAGAGAGCGTGCACATGTGTGAGAGGGAGAGGGGCAGAGAGAAAGAGGGAGAGAGAATCCCAAGCAGGCTCCCCTCTGTCAGTGCAGAGCCCGACCTCCCGAGCTGTGAGATCATGACCTGGGCCGAAATGAGGAGTTGGACACTTAACTGACTGAGCCACCCAGGCATCCCAGAAAATCTTTTTAATGTATATAATTTCTATGTGCTATGTGCAAATATATGCACATTTCAGGGACAGTTTTTGTTATTTATGTGTGATCAGTTGGAGAAGGAATTCTTTGATGTTATTGTTCTTTGGTTTGTTGTGGAGTCTTGTCATCCAGTGGGCATATCTGTGGAACATATAGTGTAGTCAGTAGGTTTATATTGACCACTAGAAATGAAATTTTTAATTGCATGCTCTGTTTGGGAATATTAGTAAATTGTGTTCTTTCCCCTTTCATTTAATTAGTAAGCGAAATTAGGAGCTCATGGAGAAAAGCTGTGGAAATGGAAGGTAACAGAAGTACAGAACTAATACAGATGGATACCGAAGATAGAGAAATATCACCAGAATCCTTACCTGTGTTGCATAATCAAAGAGAATTTAGCAGGACCAGTTTTCTCTCAGCAACCTCTGTATCCGATTCTAGCCACTTCCATTTGCCTGAAGAGAAAGTTGTTTCCGATTGCCTCAAGTGTGTGCCTCAGAAACATGCGGGGACCAGTCACATTGGTGGACTGTCAACACAACATCAGTCAGATGTGTTAAACAAGAAAATAATGGACAAGCAAGGTTTGGAGTGTGCAGCGTTACAGAACAGGCTTTTAGAAACTAGCCAAACAGAGACATTCTCCCCTGCTGTAGGTAATAGGAGAGTTGTGATGGGCAGCAGTGAAGAGGAACATGTTAAAATAGCAGACCACTCAAAAGCTTCTTACAAAGAACCTTTCGTGCATAAAAGTATGTTATGGGACTCTTTTCAAGTATCAAGTGGAATTAGTTCCACAAGTTTAAAGGATATTGATTTTGGCATATTACATGAAACTCTTCCAGAAGAAGTTGGTCACTTAAGTCTTAATAGCTCCACTAGTACAGAGGCCAATTTTAAACTGGAACCAGATAGTCCTGTGCACAGTGGCATTTTTCCCGAGGATGTTGTGGGAGAAAGACCGACTACTCCAGAATCAGACTTTAACTTACAGGCTATTTGCCGTAGATATGAAGCTCTGAAAAAATCTCTGTCCAAGAAAAGAGAAGAAACTGACTTTTCCAATCCTGAAACACTTGAAAGACACAAACCAGAATTGAGCCCTACTCCCAGAAACATGCAAACAGATGATATGCTTGACTTTTTGAACAGTCATGATTTGCACACTGACTATACAAAACCGTCTTTACGCATGTCCCTTGGTGAAAGGAAACAGTCTCTTTCACCACTAATTAAGTTTTCTCCAGTGGAACAAAGATTGAGAACCACAGTGCCATGTAGTTTTGGAGAACTTCTACCTAACTTAAAAGGTAAGATTTAACTAGACCAGTGCATATTGACTTACTGACGTTTTCTTTCAACTTCTAACAGTAGTATGCAGTGAATGCTACAGGACCTTTATTGTGAATGTGACAAAATATGCTCTCTGTTCCTTCGACTTGGATGAGAAGAGGGAACGTATCACTTCTGTTCTTTCTTTCTCAATCTCAAGTGATGTGTATATAGTTTACAGTAAGTGTGGGACAGGGGTGGAAAATGAAACCAAACCAGTTGCTTTTATAATACAAAGAAATTTTGTCAAAATCTTGGCTGGTGGAGGATGGTTCTAAAAATGTTGAGTAATGGGGGCACCTGGCTGGCTCAGCTGGAAGAGCATGTGATTCTTGATCTTGGGGTTGTGAGTTCAAGCTCCATGTTGGATGTAGAGATTACTTAAATAAATAAAAAAAAAATTAAAAATGTTGAGTAACACTATGTTAAACATCATTCTTGTAATAATAAGATATCAGTGATTGCTTTGAAATAAATTTGAGGGGGATGGGTGACAAAATAGGATAGGTTAGTGTATTAGTTTCCTGGGGCTGCCATACAAAGTACCACAAACTAGGTAGCTTCAAACAACAGAAATTTATTATCTCCGGAGACAGTAAGTTCTGGAAGCTAGAATCCAGAATCAAGGGGTCGGCAGGGCCACAGTCCCTCTACAGCCATTAGAGGAAGATCCTTCTTGCCTCTCCCAGCTTTTGGTAGCCCCAAGGGTCCCTTGGCTTATGGTAGTACAGCTCTAATCTCTGTCTCCATCTTCACATGGCTTTCTCCTCTTGTGTGTCTCTTTGCCTTCTTCATAAGGACACAAGTCATATAAATTAATGGCCCACCCTACTCCAGAATGACCTCTTCCTAACTGATTATATCTTTATTGACCCTCTTCCCAAATAAGACCATGTTCTGAGGTATTGGGGTTAGAACTTCATATTTTGGGGGGACACAGTTCAACCCATAACAGCACTAATAATAATTGAAGCTGGACTAATCATAATTCTCTTGACTTTTGTATATTCGAAAATTGTCATCATTGTGGCGCCTGGGTGGCTTAGTCGGTTAAATGTCCGACTCTTGATCTCAGCTCAGGTCATGACCTCATGCTTTTTTGTTTGAGCCTTGCGCCGGGCTCTGTGCTGACAGTGCAGAGCCTGCTTGGATATTCTCTCTCTCCCTGTCTCTCTGCCCCTCTCCTTCCTGAGTGCTCCCTTGCTCTCTCTTTCTCAAAATAAATAAACTTAAAAAAAAAAGTGTCATCATAAAGATTTAAAAAGAAAAACAACCCTAATCTTAAAGCATGTTAGAGCAAATGTAGATCCGGTGATATAGAGTCATTATACATCACTGTGTTTGCCAATGATAATTAAACATTCATATATTGAAAAGTATTCTTAGAGGGATATATTGATACTCTGAGGAAAGGTATCGCAGTGAGAATGTTAATTTTCATCATAGGTATTGCATGTGAACTTTTTATTTAAGAAGACTGAAATTTGCCATTACTTAGAATCTGTCCTATTTAATTTTTTCTTTGTAATGAATGTTTACTTACCATTTTCTGTTTTTAAAATCAATTTTGCAGAAGAAGAAGTCTTGAATAAGAGCCTTGATGAAACAAATCTCCATCAGACTTGAAAAGATGAAAGCAGAAGCCCAGTTAATTCAACTATGATGTACTTACATTTCAAGCAGTGTCACAGGATCAAAACTGGTTTATAATTTAAATACACGTTGGAAGTGTAACTCTTCTTTCAAGGCCTGAAAATCCTAAATAATGCCTTTTAGCAAACATTAGTTTTTAGGTAAAGAGATCTTCGGATTTTCTCTTTGTATGGATATGGGGTTTAAATGTGAAGTATTTGTGAAGGGAAGCAGACCTCAAGTTATATGAAACCATTTTGATTCCTTGAATAATTTGTAAGCGTTAAGTAAATAGCAAATAGTAGTTTAATTTATTATGTTATAATTTCAGTTGATTAACATAAACATGAGTGGTTTTTGATATACTTGTATTAAGTGGTTAACATAATAGCCATTGAATATACTGACCTTTCATTTTAGGGAAATAGAGAGCTTTTATTGTTTCTTTATGGAACATTATAGTACTAACCAAAAAAAGTGAGAAAAGTAGTGCCTTGGGATGTGTAGTCAAGGTGAGGAAAATTTAAGTTTGGGAAAGCTCTAAGCAGGCTTAGTGATTATTTAAGTAGGTTTGTCCTGGAAAATGTTTGATGGAATAAAATGTATGTGATGATAAGTGAAGACTGGGGCAGAATGAATTTAGATAAATGGAAAATGATGGAAGACGACTAGACACTTTTAAGGAACACTGTCACACTATAAATCCATTCAATGGGTTTGCAGCAGATTTATATTTAGTCTAATTTAGACTTTGAGAATTTAACCCCTAGTTTTATATTTTAACAAAAGATGTAAATTAAAAAATTTATTAGTCTCTGTTTATTGTTGGTTTATTTGTGGGGGGCATGGTTTTTAGGGAAAGGAGCTAATTTTGATTGTGTTACTTCTCAAAAACCATCAGTTTCCCACTGCCTATGAATAACCTCAAAATAACTTGAGAAAACTGAATTTGGGGTACTTGCTTAGTTACACAGTTAAGTTGGTGGTGAAGCTAGGATTTGACCCTATTTTCTTTCCTTAATATACTACAAGACCTTCTGGAAATAACTAAAAGGCCAGGATAAACAATATGGCAACAGGGGTTGGCCTGTTGATCTTCTGGACTGAGTGGGGAATCAGATGTGTGGCCACTGGTTCAGTAACCTCCCTCAACTCTGTCATGCCCTCTGGCTGGGAAAATGGCTTATCTCTACCATCCAAGTGTATGTATGCCATTGACTTCTGTGAACCAGGAGGAATGAGCACGCACTGGAAAGGTGATAGCACTTAACGGTACCCTGTCTAGCCCCAACTCTTAAGCATTAAAACCTTGTTCATTTGTCAAGAAACTGTAGAGGAGAGGAGATTAAGTTGAAGGGGGGAGTTCTGGAAGTAGATGGGCTTAATTGTTCATCTTTCTTCACTCTGGCCTTTTGTGAGTTGTTTGACCCCAGTTTGAAGGCCAGTCTTTTTGTGAGAAAAGACAGAAGAAAATCATATATAACTGCCTTATTTGCTGTGGAAAAGAAAGAGGAAGGACAGCTAGCTTCTAAGGTGCTATATTCTTTTATTAATACAACAATCAGTGATTGTAGGTCTACTGGGAAACTCTTCTGTAGTGTGCCCTAAGAAAATGCACTAACTTGTAAATCCAAAATTAACATGGTAGGTTGGAGGTAGGCCTATCATATTAGCATCTACAAGGTGCCAGGGCCATTCCTAGACATAATACATATTGTTTCATTTAATTGTCATAACTCTTAACTGTAAGATAGAGATTATTATACCTATTTTACAAAGATACTGAAGGTAGGGAGCTTAAATGACTTGTCTAAGATGGACTCAAGGAATCATCTGAGAACCTAAAAACTGGAGGGTCGGTCTGTAGGTCTTAAATGGGGATTAAGAATCTACATTTTGAATATGCTTCCCTGGTAATTCTTAGGCTCAATAAAAAGATTGAGAACTACTGCTAGGGGGTAGAGTCACATTTGGCCTTGGGGTACTTTAAAAAAGCAGGTACGTTATTACATATGTACTGCTTTAGAGGTTAACTAACAAGGAAACTCAAGTTCACCATTAAGGGTCAGAGGTCCTTAATTACTGAGAATCAAAAGAACAAAATATCTCTGGAACAGTATGGGTTTACAAAAACCACATTATTAAGTCAGACCTGTGATAAGTTGGGAGTTTTGGCATTCTTTTCTGTCCTTTCTTTATATGCCAGTAGTATAAAAAATATCTCAGATCTATCTTTTCTGCTAAACCATTGTGGTTATGACTTCAGCTTCTTTATCCAGTATTGCCTGCATAGCTACCTTTTGACCTTAAGGGACTGTTTTGATCACTTAATTTAAAATTTCATTCATGGTTTATTGGCAATTCCAGGATAGAGTTCAATTTTACAGGCATATAAGGTTCTCTATGTAGATTCCTCTACTCCCCCTTCCACTATTGTTTCCTATTTTTTTACTTCTGAAGAGTTGGTGAGCATGGGCCTTTAGAAATCTTAATTCACAATTACAGCTGTCTTTTAGGGCTCAGAACAAATCTTACTTTCACCTTTAAGTCTTAATCTACCCCTTCTCTGCAATCTATGGTTTATCTTTTATTCATTTAGTATTTTTCACAATGCTTTTATCATATTTTATGGTTGTATGTGATCTTCTCAGTCATAACAGATTATATACATATAGACATATATACCTATGTAGATGTAGGAGTTGTGTGTCCACACATACATATCCTCAGGGGCCATGGATCATCTTTCGCAAATACTGAAGTATTGGAATTGTTTTCTTTGCCTATGTAAATTAAATTAAAATGGTAAAGACTTTATTGCTATAAATGTACCTTTTCTCGTTACATTCATAGGTTATACAGAACGTACCTTGTTTTATTCGCTATTAACTTGTAAGATAAAGGTGTGTAAATTGACTTCTATGTCAACTTGAAACTTTAGTAATGAATGACAAAACGTCTTAATATTTTGTCCTAGTTGTTTTAAATGTTTAAAGAGGACAAGCATGTAATGTTTAACATGAAAAATGTTACCAGTCAAATGGAATAAGTATTTGAGACTAAAAAAGACATTTTGGGGGAATTTAATGAAAAAAAAAATACAAGTATTTTGAAATGATCCCTTACCATCATCTATTAAGTCAGTTTTATCTAAAGGAAAAAAAACCACAGGAATTCTTGAGACTTTTATAAAGGAAACCTTTTTTTTTTTCCCTACTCTTAGTATACTAAACTAAATATTTAAGGACATTTTCTTTAATGTAAAAGTACTTGCAAAGGTAAAATTCTCTTTCACATTATGTTGCAGATAAATAGTTCCTCTTTCTCCTTATGCACCGTGAAAGTCAAGTCCACATGCTAAATTTAAAATATTTGTGAGTCCTCTATGGGACTATTTGTAACTATGTTCTACTTACTATAGTCTTGAATAAACACTCAATATTATACCACCTGGCTCTGGAATTTCCTATATAATATCAAAGAACCATGCCCCGCAAATCCTAAGACGATCACATATAAAGGTATATCAGAAGGGTGCCTGGGTGGCTCAGTTGGTTAAGGGTCCGACTTTGGCTCAGGTCATGATCTTATGGTTCTGGAGTTTGAGCCCGCTTTGGGCTGTGCTGACAGCTCAGAGCCTGGATCCTCTTTCAGATTGTGTCTCTCTCTCTCTGCACCTCCCCCCTCTTGCATTGTGTGTCTCTCTCAAAAATAAACTAAAAATTTTTAAATAAAGGTGTATCAGTAACTTGATCAACAAAAGAAACGAGATCAGTGATTCAGGTAAAAGTATTTTTTTTTGCTGCCATTTTAATTAGATTTACTAAGTGTATTTTAAAATGATTTTAAAAAGGAAATCTATCCTTAAGAGTTTTTAAAATCTGGAGTCTTTATACTAACTTACTGCCAAAGGCCCCAATTAGAAGAGTTTAATAACTTATATCTGAACAGTTTCTTACTCTTCATGGGTAGGGACTTTGTCATCCACAGCTGCTGCTATAAAGGGTTAAAATAAGTTTATAAAGCCTTGGAAATCCTAAAGCTCTATTACTTACATTTAATGTCTGTATACAAAGGTAATGCTTCATTTCTAAAATGAGAGGTGAGAGGAGTTGATCGGAGGTGTCTTGGCTCTAAAACACTCAGATTTCATTAAAAGGCAGCTGGAATAAGATGTTTTAAGTGTTTTCTGATTTCACTATGCTGCACTGCCAGTCCAAATTAGGAACCTTGGAATCCTTTCCTAAAAACTGGTAATCTAAGAATCTGATTCAATATTACCCAATTTCCACATAAAGATGGGGAAGTGATTTTGCCTGTAGTGAATGAAACACTATTGAGAAGTCCCTTAACTCACTGGGCCGCGGCGTACTTCATCTGTAAAATTGGGATTATATGGAGGATACAATTGTACAATTGAAAATCTAGGATTTTTATGATTAACTTTTCTGTTAATGGACGAAGTAGTGGGGAGTAATGGTTAGGACAGGGATAGGTCTGCAATACCGCTTGGGTTCAGCTGTATGACCTTAATAAGGTCATATCCATTTTCTTGCCTATTAAGAGATTAAAAGTAATTTGCCCCAGGTTGTGTGGATTAAAGAAGAAAATACGCATCAAATATTTTAAGAATATCTGGCATTTAGTAAGGGCTCAGATATTTAGCTAGGCTCAGTCTAGTAATTTGGGAGTAGGTAATCGGGGGCCGTTTAGAGAGAGAATGGCTCAGGTGGTGGTATTCACAGTTGACACAACATAGTGTCAGGCACCAAGGCACCATTCTAAAAGCTTTCCAGGTTAAGTTTCTTTTTTTTTTTTTTTAAACAATGCTATAAATAGTGCTAGCCTTACCCACATTTTACAAATGAGACAATAAACTCAACTTAGGTGGTGTAGCCTCAGAGCCCCTACTCTAATTGCTGTGCTTACAGCTGGTGTGAAATATCGCTAAGGTGACAGGAGCTCAATCACAAAATTAAATTCACCAGTTAAGCAACACTTGTGGGCAATCAGAACCTTTAGGTTTACATTACATTTTAACCACCTTCAAATTATTTCAAATAAGACCGTATTTTAAATTGCTAACAGCGAATGTTTATTCATGATCGAAGCCAAGAAGAATTTATAAATGCATTTTAATACCTTGCTGATAAAATAGTAACATTCCATCTTTGCAATCTTGAAAGGAATACAGGAAGATACTGTAAAGGCTTTAATGTGTATATCTATTATAACCAGGTAATCAGAACACACACACGCACACGCACACACACCACCTACTTTAGTGTTACACCATACCAACTTTTCAGAAAGGCCATCTTGAAGGTCTACTGGATAGCTGAGTAAATAGCGTTCAAGGTTTAAAGACGGGGCGGGGGTGGGGGGAGTAGAGAAGAAAGAGATGGAAGTAGTAAGCAGCACACATTTCAAAGCCCACCTTTAAGCACACGACAATTATGAATATTACAAAAAAAAAACACCGATGCGGGGGCGGGGGAAGGCAATTTCAGCATTTTCTGAAAGAGCATTTGGCAACATTCAACGCATAAGGAGGCTGTGCTTGGGCCCATCCACTCTCTCAAGCTTCTCAAAGTGTTTCCTGGCATTGCGAATGTTGATCAGGGTAGCCGCAGAAGGGATCGACGGATCCGACATAACAACCATCACGTACGTGTTCGATGTGAAGATGTCGATAAAAGCGGCGAAGTTAGAATTCCGAACTTCCATGCTCTGGAAGGAAGCGGCCAATTTACTGCAGCTCAGCTTGAACTGCTTAATGATGTTGCTGATCTTCTCAAACCGGTGGACGTCACGCTGCTCTTTGCACTGGTAATGGGAAATGACCAAGAACGTAGCTCTCTCGAACAGCAGGACTTCGTCCGCCTCGATAATTTGGGCAAAATTCCTTAGGTTCATCTCCAGCTGCTGAACATTGGGAATCAGCTGGTAGACGATACTGGACCAGGCTTTGTAGAGCGTTTCGTCCCAGATGGAGGTTCGAAAACAAGCGCATTCCAGTGGGCGAGACAAACGCCTCAGGTCTTCCTCCCGCTCTTTAAAAATCAGGTCACGCTGATCCTCCTGAACCAGATCCATTTTGTGCACCAGGCAGAAGATTTTGGCATCCGGAGAGTTCTGGAGGATGGCCTCCAGACACGACTGGTAATAATGCATATCCTTTTCCAGTTCGCGGCTTTCCACGTCAAACACGTAAATCAAAACCTCGACATTACGGAAAATGTTGTCTCGCTGGCTGGTGAAGTAATTTTCCATGAAGGTGTCCTGACCGCCACAGTCCCACAGGTTGAGCACCAGGTTGCCTAGAAATCGGACGTGGGAGTGCTCCACATCAATGGTGGCACCTAGGCGCCGGGTGTCGCGAGCGATATAATTTGCAAAGATAATCGAGCGCATGCTGGTCTTCCCCGACCCGCTCTTCCCCATCAACAGCACCTTTTTCTTCATGGCTGTATTTGGCATCACCCGCCGGAGCCGCCGCGGACTGGGCCTCAGGGCGCGGCCTAACTGCAGCGCGGAGGGAGGGCGGGGTCGGGGCTTGCGGGGTCTCCGCAGGCCGGGCCGCGCAGCTGTGCAGTCGGGAAGGCAGAAAGCGAGCGATCTGGGATGGAAAGGCCGCAGCGGGGCGAGCTCTCCCGCGGAGGTGAGCGCCCTGGGTGAGGCGGCTGCAAAGCTTCGCAGAAAAGCTCGCCTTCCGGAGAGCGGAGCCGCGGCGTCCCGGCTGCCACCCACTTCCGGCGGCGATCTCGCGAGAGCGCCTGCGCACCGCAGTCACTGCCCCACGAGCTTTGAGAAGCTGCTCTTTTAATGAAACCAAGCAGGGCGCACCCCCGAAAGATAAAATGAAAGGGGAACCCAGCACCCCGGTGTCGCGGTTTTCTTTTTAAACAGGGTTTAGGGTTGCAAGGTGTACGCGTGCGGTCGGTTGGGAGGATGCTGCCATCTGGTGGCCGAAACTCGCCAGCAGCCACAGCTCGCTTTCAGAGCGCGGTGTGCTTGGGGGCGTGGGTTGGCCCCGCTGAAGACAGGTGAAGTGGACGAGGGCCGGACTCTCAGCCCAGTGAGGCCTCCGCAGGTTCCCTGGTTTACTGGGCACCCGGGCAAGGTGAATGAACACTACAGATGAGGAAAGTGAGACTTGGGGAAGTCAAGTGACTGCCCAGTGCCACACAGTGGGATGGTAGTAAATCCCTATTGAGAGATGTACTGATTCCCAGCTAGTGCCTTTTCCGCTTGGAAGCAAGTTCCTTTCTCACAACTGCTTTTCCGGTAACCTCCGACTTCAGAATTCCAAAACTCGAGGAAATTACTATGTAGAACCCGTGCAGTAGCTCAATCCTCACGATAACCCTATGAATAAACAACCCTGTTTCCAAGTGAGTAAACGGAAGCTTACCAACTTACACGTCTATTGAATGATGCAATGCAATTTGTCTATTTTTGAAATATACATTGTACTTATTTTAAAATGTATTAAAAAAACATTTTAAGTTTATTTACTAGAGAGAGAGAGAGCACAAGCAGGGGAGGGGCAGAGAGAGAAGGAGAGCGAGAATCCCAAGAAAGCTCCGCACTGCCAGCGCAGAGTCCGATGGGGGGCTCGAACTCAACCAACCATGAGATCATGACTTGAGCCAATGAGAGGGACGCTTAATAGACTGAGCCACCCAGGCGCCCCTAAATTGTACATATTTAAGGTGTACAACATGATTTGATAGAATGAAATGGTTACCTTAGTCTACCTAACATATAATTGTTTCTATGTGGTGAGAGCACCTGATATCTCCTCTCAGCACATTTTCAGTGTTCGCCGATGTAGTATTAACTGCTAACTATAGTATTGTCATCATGTGGTAGGTTAGAGATCTACACTTACTCATCCTACAAAACTGCAACTTTGTACCCTTTGACCAATATCTCCCCATTTCCTCCACCTCCTTGTGCCTGCTATCCACCATTCTACTCTCTGCTACTAGGTATTTGACTTTTTAAGATTCTACATAATCGAGATCGTGGCAGCTTTTTTTCTGCTTCTAGCTTATTTCACTCAGCATAATGTCATCCAGGTTTATCCTTGTTGTTGGAAATGACAGGATCTCCTTTTTAAAGGTTGAATGATATTTCATTCTATATACAAACCATTTCATTTTTTTAATTTTAAAATTTAATTTTGATTTTATGTTTAAACGTAACGCACTTTCAGTTTTATGAGACACCAAGAATGTTCTCTGACACCATATTCTACAAGCAGATATTAACATAGATTTTAGCTAAAATATATCAACAATAGAATTCCTGCTGTCCCTTGGAGAAGCTGAACGTTTTTTATTTTTAGCATTCAATTTATTTAAATGGTTCTAGTATTTATGTTGGATTGTGGTGATGGTATTTTCCCCTAGTTTTACTGACATATACTTGACATATAACACTGTATTAGTTTTAGGCATACAACATAATGATTTGATATATGTATATATCACCGAATGATTACCGCAATAAGTTTAGTTAACATCCATCACCTCAGGGTGGGGTGCCTAGGTGGCCTAGTTAAGTGTCTGACTCTTAGGGCACCTGGGTGGCTCAGTCAGTTGAGCTTCCGACTTCCACTCATATCGTGATCTCAGGGTTCATGAGTTCGAGCCCTGCCTTGGGCTCTGTGCTGACAGCTCAGAGCCTGGAGCCTGCTTCCCATTCTGTGTCTCCCTCACTCTCTGCCCCTCCCCTGCTTGCTTGCTCTCTCTCTCTCAAAAATAAATAAAAACATTAAAAATAATTAAAAAAAAAGACAACAGAACAGATATCTATACAAAATATTAATGTCGGTTAAAACTAAATGGTGGGAGGGGTGCCTGGGTGGCTCAGTCGGTTAAGCATCCGACTTTGGCTCAGGTCATGATCTCACGGTTCGTGGGTTCCAGCCATGCATCGGGCTCTCTGCTGTTAGCTCAGAGCCTGGAGTCTGCTTTGGATTCTGTGTCTCCCTCTCACTGCCCCTCCCCTGCTCTCTCTCTCTCTCTCTCTCTCTCTCTCTCTCTCTCTCTCCCCAAAATAAATAAACATTAAAAAAAATTGTCTGACTCTTAATCTCAGGGTCTTGATCTCAGAGTCATGAGTTCAAGTCCTGTGTTGGGCTCTGTGCTAGGTGTGATGCCAACTTGAAAAAAAAATGTGTAACTCATTTTGTATGTTGATTTTGTATTCTGCAATTTCAGTAAATTTATTAGTTCTAATGTGTTGTGTGTGTGTGTGAAGTCTTTAGAGTTTTCTACACAGAGGATCATGTCATCTGCAAACAGTGATAATTTTATTTCTTTATTTCTGCTTTGGATACCTTTTATTCCATACCTCCCACTTTTTTGTTGCTGTTGTTCTGATTGCTTTTGCTAGTACAGGCTGTATTTTGTTGAACAGAAGGAGCAAGAGTGGGCATCCTTGCCTTCTACCAGATTTTAGAGGAAAAGCTTTCAATTTTTCCCTACTGCTTATGATGTTAGGTGTGACTTTTCACAAATGGCCTTTGTTGTATTGAGGAAGTTTCCTTTTGCACTTATTTTGTTCAGCGTTTTCATCACAAATGGATGTTGAACTTTGTCAAATGCTCTTTTGGTGCCTATTGAAAACATCATGTGGGTTTTATCTTTCATTCTGTTTATAATTCATTCAAATGTGGTCTATCATATTGATTGATTTGCATATGTGAAGATAACATTGCATCCCAGCAATAAATCACAGTTGGTCATGGTGTATAATCTTCTTGACATGGTTATGAATTTGGTTTGCTAGCATTTTATTGAGGGGTTTTGCATCTGTGTTCATCAGAGCTACTGGCCTATAGTTTTTTGTTTTGTTTTTTTTCTTTCCCCTAGTGGTGACTTTATCTGGCTTTGGTATCAAGGTGATACTCATAAAATAAATTTGCAAGTATTTCCTTTCCTTTTATTTCTTGGAAAATTTTAAGAAAGACTGGCATTACTTCTTATTGGAATCTTTGGTAATATTCAGCAGTAAAACCATCTGGTCCTGGGTTTTTCTTTTTTGGGAGGTATTTGCTACTTCAGCCTCCTTAATAATTTGTTACTGTCCTGTTCAGGCTTCCTATTTTTATTGATTCATCTTTGGTAGGTTGTATGCGTCTAGGAATTTATCCACTTCTTCTAGGTCATCCAATTTGCATGAATATAATTGTTCATAATAGTCCCTAATGATCCTTTTTCGTTTCTGAGACAGGCATTGTAATGTCTCCTTTTTCATTTCTGATTTTGAGTCTTCTTTTATTCTTAGTCTAGCTAAATGTTTGCCGGTTTTATTTATTTTTAAATTTTTTAAATTTTTTATTTTTGCCGCTTTTATTTTTTCAAAAAAAAAAAACGACTTTTAGTTTTGTTGCCTTTTCTCCCCTATTCTCTATTTGTTTAACTTCTGCTCTGATCTTTATTCTTTCTTTCCTTTTGCTAACTTGATTTAGTTTATTCTTTCTTCTAGTTCCTTGAGGTGTGACACTGTAGGTTGTTTATTTCAGATCTTTTTAAATATACGTGTTTATCACTATAAACTTCCCTCTTAGTATTGCTTTCACTACATAAGGTTTGGTAAGTTGTGTTTTGCTTTCGTTTGTCTCAAGATAGTTTTTGAATTCCCTTTTGATTTCCCGTTTGACCCAGTGTTTATTCAAGAGTGTGTTACTCAGTTTCTGTGTACTTGTGAATTTTCCATTTTCTTGCTGTTATTGACTCCTAGTTTTATTTCATTGTGATCAGAAGAGATACATGGTATGATTTTGATCTTAACTTTGTTAAGGCTTGTTTGTGACCTAACATGTGATCTACCCCAGTACGCTTGAGAGGAATGTGTATTCTGCTGCTGGGTGAAGAATTTTGTAGATGTCTATTAGGTCCATAGTGTAGATGTCTGCTTGCTGCACACTGTGTTCTAGTCCACTTTTTACTGATTTTTCTGTCTGGATGTTCTATTATTGCAAGCAGGGCATGAAGCCTACTATTATTGTATTGCTGTCAATTTCTCCTTTCAGGTTCGTTAATATTTGTTTTACATACTTAGGTGCTTCAATGTTGTATGTATATGTATTCATAATTTTTATGTCTTCCTTTCGAGTTGACCCTTGTAGCATTAGGTAGTGACCTTCTTTTTAAAAAATTTATTTATTTTTTATTTACATCCAAGTTAGTTAGCATACAGTGCAACAATGATTTTGGGAGTAGATTCTTTAGTGCCCCCTACCCATTTAGCCCATGCCCCTAGTTAGTAACCTCCCGTAACCCTCAGTTTGTTCTCCATATTTATGAGTCTCTTCTGTTTTGTCCCCCTCCCTGTTTTTATATTATTTTTGTTTCCCTTCCCTTACGTTCATCTGTTTTGTCTCTTAAAATCCTTATATGAGTGAAGTCATATGATTTTTGTCTTTCTCTGACTAATTTCACTTAGCATAATACCCTCCAGTTCCACCCGTGTAGTTGCAAATGGCAAGATTTCATTCTTTTTGATTGCCGAGTAATACTCCATTATATATATATACCACATCTTCTTTATCCATTCATCCATCAATGGACATTTGGGCTCTTTCCATACTTTGGCTATTGTTGATAGTGCTGCTATAAACATGGCGGTGCATGTGTCCCTTGAAACAGCACACCTGTATCCCTTGGATAAATGCCTAGTAGTGCAATTGCTGGGTCGTAGGGTAGTTCTATTTTTAGTTTTTTGAGGAACCCCCATACTGTTTTCCAGAGTGGCTGCACCAGCTTGCATTCCCACCAACAATGCAAAAGCGATCCTCTTTCTCCACATCCTCGCTAACATCTGTTGTTGCCTGAGTTCTTAATGTTAGCCATTCTGACAGGTGTGAGGTGGTATCTCATTGTGGTTTTGATTTGTATTTCCCTGATGATGAGTGACGTTGAGCATTTTCTCATGTGTTGGTTGGCCATCTGGATGTCTTCCTTGGAGAAGTGTCTATTCATGTCTTTTGCCCATTTCTTCAGTGGATTATTTATTTTTTGGGTGTTGAGTTTGATAATTTCTTTATAGATTTTGGATACTAACCCTTTATCTGATATGTCATTTGCAAATATCTTCTCCCATTCTGTCGGTTGCCTTTTAGTTTTGCTGATTTTTTCCTTTGTTGTGCACTAGCTTTTATTTTGATGAGGTCCCCGTAATTCATTTTTGCTTTTGTTTCCCTTGTCTCCAGAGACGTGTTGAGTAAGAAGTTGCTGCGGCCAAGATTACAGAAGTTTTTGCCTGCTTTCTCCTCAAGGATTTTGATGGCTTCCTGTCTTACATTGAGGTCTTTCATCCATTTTGAGTTTATTTTTGTGAATGGTGTAAGAAAGTGGTCCAGGTTCATTCTTCTGCATGTTGCTCTCCAGTTTTTCCAGCACCTGAGCCAAAGTCGGATGCTTAACCGACTGAGCCACGCAGGTACCCCTTAAAATTTTAGTTGAGAGAGAGAGAGAGAGAGAGAGAGAGAGAGAGAGAGAGAGCGCATGTGATCAGGGCGGAGGGGCAGAAGGAGAGAGAGAATCTCAAGCAGGCTCACACTCAGTGAGGAGCCCAATGTGGGGCTTAGTCCCATGACTGTGAGATAATGGCCTGAGCCGAAATCAAGAGTCGAATGGTCAATCTATTGAGTCCCTCCATAGGCTATTTCTCATTATGATTGTTCCTTTAAAAATATAAAGTTATTTTCTTGGATTAAATATCTTTTATCTTCCTGAGAATATTTGTAATATTAAAAAAGTTTTCATTTCTGTTTAGTCTTGGTTTCTTCTGAATTGTTCTTTTGATTTGGTTTTTCTTTTTTCACATTAGAAACATTCCTCAGTTATCTAGTGATCTTTGGCTGTCTAGTCCTATTTCACGTTATTTGAAACCTATGAGTAGCACTGGCAAACTATGAGATTCACTGAAGGGTGATCTGGATGAGCCAGTTATTTGAGGGAACTTCTGTTGCCTGCATCTTTAGACCTGTCCTCTGGCTGGTTTGATTTCTCCCAAGGTTCTTTTGGACTAGGGCGAATATAAATCTGATAAACAGCATTCTGGTCATTCTGGGAGAAGTAAGCTAGGGTCCTAATATTTGGTTGAGAGACTTTGCTTAATCCTCCTCTTTTGGGGGCACCTGGGTGGTTCAGTCAGTTCAGTGTCTGACTCTTGACTTCAGCTCAGGTCATGATCTCACAGTTTATGAGATAAAGCCCTGAGTTGGGCTCTGAGCTGACAGCCAGAGTGTGCTTGGGATTCTCTCTCTCCCTCTCATGCTCTCTCTTTCTCTCTCAAAATAAAATAAAATAAAATAAAATAAAATAAAATAAACTTAAAAAAATCCTCCTGTTTTCAATAAACAAACAAACAAAAAATCCTCCTGGTACTTTGGTCCTCACTGTGCATGGTGTTCCCCCCACTTCAGAGACCCTCTGTTTTACTTTTTCCAGGAAATAAAAATGGTGATTGTTAGGTAGGAGAGGGACAGTTGCTCAGCTGTGTGGAATGAAGGTATCTGTGGGTCTCATCGCTTCTTAAATAGATCTTCAGCCAATCATCCTTTATTTAGTGTAATTTTTACTCTCACTGATGCTGCCAATTCTTGAATATTTTGGACGTTCTGTGGTAAAAATAATGCTTCTTGGCTTTTGCCATTGCTGGATAAGGATTTCAGTTAGCATGCTTCCTTGTGCTTTTCTGCTTCCTCAAATTTGATTTTATTATCTCTTATACCATCTTTGTCCTTGTCTTCTCATCTCGTTAATCTCACTTTAGAAAGAGACCAATAAATGCATGTGTTCAATATCTGCCACCTGGTTTGGAAATGAGAGAAATATTGACCTAAATCATTCAAAACTGAATAATAATAATAATTTGATAATGTTACTAAAGGGGACTTTTTGGAAGGGATTTTTTTTTGTACTTAAAAAAGCTTTATTGAGGTATAATTTACATATTGTAAAATTCATCCATTGTACATAAGTGTACAATTCCATCACCACAACTCAAGTTTTAGAATATTTCCACTATCCCCATAAGTTCCGTTGTCTCTGTTGGTAGTCAATCTCTGCTCCCACCCTGAGACCCAGGCGACAACTCTTCTGCTTTCTGTCTCTATACATTTTCCTTCTCTAGAAATTTCACGTAAACGGAATCATGTAATGCCTAGTTTTGAAAACATCTGGTTTCTTTCTCTTAGTGTAGTTTTCATAGTTTTCCATATTGTAGCATCTATTAGTACTTTATTTTTGTTGTTGAATGATATTCCATTGTATGAATGTGGATGACTGCATTTTGTTTGTTCATTCTCCAGTTGATGGAGATTGGGGGTATTTCCAGTTTTTACAGTTATGAAAACTGCTACATGATCATTCATATCCAAGTTTTTGTGTGGTCATATGTTTTCATTTCTCTTGAGTACATACTGTTATATAACAAAATTCAACCAAGGTAATTTGAAGATCTAACTGGCTTTATTTTTTATTTTTATTTTATTTATTTATTGAAATTAATTAATTAATTTCGAGAGAGCGTGCAAGCAGGGGAGGGATAGAGGGAAAAGAAGAGGGAATTCCAAGCAGGCTCCCCACTGTCAGTGTAGAGCCTGAAGCAGGGCTCCATTTCACAAACCGAACAGTGAGATCATGACCTGAGTTGAAATCAAGAGTCCAATGCTTAACGGACTGAGCCTCCCATGCGCCCTCTAACTGGCTGTATTAAATAATTCAAATTAGGCAGCATCCCATCTAGCAAGTTAGAGAGGTACTCTGAAGAGTTGTCCAAAATGGAAGGTTTTTACAGATGGAAGGTGGGGGCAAGAAAATGATTAGCAAAAGAAAAGAATTCAGATGAGGCTGTTTTAAATCAGTCTTGGTGCCAATGTGTCCCATCTTGGAGCAGCCTGCCCTTGGCCGCTACAGACGTATGCACTAGCATGTTGACGTAATTGAACCGAAATGCTTACTCAAGCTCCCTACCCCCGCCCCTCACACACAGAAGAAAAGCTTCCTGTACTAACCCCTCAAGAAGCCAGTGCTTTGAGAACTCTCTCCCTAGGGTTACTTGTAACAAGGAATATAAAGTTCCTTGCTTTCAATACATCCTTGGGTTGTGGTCAATTTGATGCATGCCCAGCAGCGAACCCCTTGGGTTTGGTTGTTGTCTCTAGCATCTTTTAGTTTTCCAGCAGTGTCTGTGGTCAGGAGCACTTTGTAAGGACCTTTTCAATGGCATGAGGGCTCTCGTTCTCTGATGACTAATTTTATTTTATTTTATTTTATTTTATTTTATTTTATTTTATTTTATTTTATTTT
>NW_024412401.1:7080460-7194549 GCF_014898765.1 Herpailurus yagouaroundi | reverse complement strand
TTATTTTATTTTATTTTATTTTATTTTATTTTATTTTATTTTATTTTGTTTTGTTTTGTTTTGTTTTATTTTATTGTTTTATTTTACTTGATTTTTAATTTATTTGAGAGAGAGAGTGAGCAGGGGAGAGGCTGAGAGAGAGAGGGAGACATAGAATCCAAAGCAGACTTCAGTCTCTGAGCTGTCAGCACAGAGCCCACGCGGGGCTGGAACTTACAGACTGCGAGCCGAAGTCGGATGCTTAACCGACTGAGCCACCCAGGTGCCCCTCTGATGACATTTTAAATACAAAGTCACAAGGCTTTAGACTGTGATCAGCAGGTTCCTGTGAATTAGGATCTATGAAGCCTTCTTTAAGCTGTTGATGATAGGTTTGAGCATAAAACGTGGATATTTATGGGAGTGGTCATACGAGTACAACCCAACTCAACTCAACTGGGCTCAGGAGGTAATCATTTAAAAAAAAAATCTTTTGAGGATTCTCACTAGGTTTAAGAAATGGTTTACTTAGGGGCGCCTGGGTGGCTCAGTCAGTTAAGAATCCGACTTGGCTCAGGTCGTGATCTCACGTTTCATGAGTTCGAGCCCTGCATCAGGCTCCGTGCTGATAGCACGGAGCCTGGAGCCTGCTTCAGATTCTCTGTCTCCCTCTCTCTCTCTGTCCCTCCCCCCCCCCCACTCACACACACACACACTCTTTCCCTCTCTCTCTCTCTCTCAAAACTAAACTTAAAAAAAAAAAAGAAACTGTTTACTTAGTCTTTGACCAAGGAATGAAAGATACCTGAGGAAGATCACCTGCAACCTCAGGCAGTTTTATTTGAAAGGTTTATCTTTTCAGAGTGGAAAGGCTGCTCAGACAGAATATTGGGAGACTGAGTACTCAGGTAAAGAAGAGTGTGTAACTGAGCCAAATGAGTTGGTTCACTGGCTGTGCAGCAAGCCAATAAAGAGCCACCCAGCTTTTGCAGTGGAAAAAGACAGGCTATTTACTGCTGTGGCACCACCCAGGAGGACAAGGAGCTAATGCCCTAAAGTCTGGAACTCTCTGATGGTTTGCAAAGTGAGTATTTTTAAAGGCAAAATTGGGGTCTCCTGTGAAGGTGGAGACTGTTGATTGGAAGCCCGTGAAGTCCTGTGAGCAGGTGCTCAGTCCCCCAGAGGTCTTTTCCAACTTAAGAGGCCTGGAATCTAAAAAAAAAAAATCTTTATTTTTTATGTTAGAGATTTCATTAGGTACATTTGGTGATTATGTCTCTAGGCCAGTGCTGGTTACTCATCTTACAGGTTCCTTTCCTTTGAATGATAAGCAAGCACTCCTACTCCTTGAGTCTAGGCCTGTGTGTTCCTTTGTTGGTCCAGACAGGCGGGGCCCCCCCTCCGCGGGCGGGGGGTGACCTCTAAAGTTCTGAATTGACAAGAAGAATGCCTGGAGGCCAGCCTCAGACAGAGGCGAGCTGGTGGGAGTTAAGCCAATCTTATTATCTGTTGTCTTAGGCAGTCTTGTGGTTTTAATTTAATTTTTTTATTAGCCTTTTGTAATGACTCTTTCAATGAGATGATTTTGGAATCTTAAAGCCTTTTGGAAGCGTCTGTTACCAGTTAAACCAGGCATCCCATTCTATTATTTAATTTGGGAACCTTCAAGTGCACTTCTTAAATGAAGAATCTTGTCTAATTGGAACTTCCCCCATAATGGATGGCCACTATACTTCTAGGTTATTTTTAGTGAAAAAAAATTCTTATCTTGCTAGATGTCTGCAGCAACTTGGGCTGTTGTTCCTAGACATAAAACAAGCAGGTGTGCTGGAAAGTAGCACACTTGACCTTTTAGGACTTAAAGATCCCATCAGCTGAGGCTTTGGGTTCCTCGGAGCCAAACTAATACCTAAAAGGGTATGTGCTGCAGGGTTGGGGATTTTGCATGTTTTGTAACAGTGTACCTTGTTGCACGGAAGTTTTCTTAAGCTTGGTGGGTGACTTAGTGTCACTTTAACCCGTCCCATGACCAACTTAGCCTATCACAGGAGTCTTCTTGAGGTTGGGAGCTCTCTAACAACCTCTAAATGCTTGACTGGTACCCATCGGCTTTGCAGCTTTGGGGCCTTCATGATCCTGCTAGCGGTAGCCTTTATTTACACAAGACAGGACAAACATATGCCTTAATATATTAGCAGTAATATGTCCTGGTCATAAGAAGGCCTTGTGCGCACCATCACCAAGTCCCATAGAACCTTGCTGAGGCTCTCAACCTGGGGAATTGTGGCCTGAGGGCCAGGGGCTGGCTCAGGGGGGACCTCTCCGCCACCTCCCTGGGGTTCCAGGCACAACTGCCAGCACAACTGGGCTCCAGACAAAGGGATCAGCTTAGGTGGCTCTGGGCAGAACCGCCTGTCAACTGTCTGTGGGCTCAAGCTGACCCGAAGGCCGATTAGACTCCAAAACAGCAGAGCTCAGATCTCAAGCAGCTCACCCACGGCCCTTAGAAACCTGAGAAAGTGAACGTAAAGGGTTGCAGGTATCACGCCTGTGTTTCTCGTTGTCCCTGAATGCTTCGGGAACTTCGCTTCAGACCCGCCTGCTGCCACCACATCTGTCAAACAGCAAAACGTAACCGAGCACATGTAAAGATCTAATTGGCTTTATTAAACAATTCATGAATTGAGCAGCACCCCATCTAGCAAGCGGAGAGGCGCTCTGGGAGTTGGAAGGTTCTTACAGATGCAGGGTAGGGGCAAAAATGGTGTTTAGTGAAAGAAAAGAATTGCCTCGGCTGAGGCTGTTTGGGGGGCGTGGAGCAGGAAGCAAGGCGTCTTATCATGTAGATCACCTCATCTTTCTTTGAGGGATGGAGAGGACCAAGGTGATAGACTTATTGGCGCTGATGGAAAGAAAAGTTTCCCTCACTGACCAGTTAAGGCCACATTTCTGGGGGAGGTGGAACCTGCAATTAAATTGGGTATTAAGCCCCAGTTTGGGGACTTGGTTTAAGTGACACCATGTTGGGCCTGCGGTTTTCTTTTTCAAACGGTACTTTAAGAGTGAAACTGCCGATCCTGTGATAAGTGCCTGTTTAACTTTTTAAGAAACTGCCAAAATGTTCTCATCTCAAGCAGCTGTACTGTTTTACACTCCTACCAGCAATATATGACGACTCCACTTTTTCCATATCCTCAGCAACAATGTTGAATTCTAGCCATTGTAATGGCTGGGAAGTGGAATCTCCTTCCGGTTATAATTTGCATATCCCTAGTGATTATTGATGATGTGGCTTGTGTTCGGGGTCTTGACGGCTGCTTCCAGGTTCCGTAATTTGTTAGGAGCACTCATAGAACTGAGCTTGAAGTGACACTCATGGCTATGATTTATCACAGTGAAAGGATGCATAGCAAAGTCATCAAATGTCAAAGGAGCAAGGGGTGCAATCTGGAGGAAGCCGGGTACAGGTTTCCAAAAGTCCCCTGTCAGTGAAGTCACCCAGGACATACTTCATTCCCCCATGAGCTGTGACAACAGACTGAAATGCTGTCTGCCAGGAAATCTCATTAGGGACTCAGGGCCTAGGGCTTAAGGGGGCTTACCCTACGCTACGGGTACCGTCTACTTCACATGTACCAAAATTCCACGTTCCCAGAAGAAAAAGCAGGTGCTCAGCATGAACCACATTGTTTCAGCACAGCGAGCCATTGTTATCAGGGAATGTTCAGAACGTTCCTGAATTCCAGGTTCTTAGCCAGTGGTAATCGTCACAACCAGGACTTTCCAAGGATAACAGTTCTAGGTTTGCTGTGTTAACTCCTTTCTGCACGAGCATCTTTTCATCATACACTTATTAGGCATTTGTATATTTTCTTTGGTGATCTATCTCTTGCAATCATTTGTTTTTATTTAAAAATTGGGGTGTGTTATTATGAGTTGTAAGAGTTCTTTGTATATTCTGGATACAAGTCCTTTATCAGATAAATGATATGCAAGTAGTTCTCCCAATCTGTATTTGTCTTTTTTGTTTTCTTAACAGTGTCTTTTGAAGCGTAAATGATTTTGATGAAGTCTGCTCATTTTTTATGGATTATTTTATGGATCATGATTTTGGTGTATATCTAAGATATTTTTGTCTAACTGAAGGTCACAAAGATTGGCTTACATGCTTTCTTTTAGAAGCTTTATAGTTTTAGGCTTTACATTTAAGTCTTTGATGCACTTTGAGTTAATTTTTGTATGAACTATGTCACGGTGTAAGTTACACCCCACTCCGAATATGGGTGTCCAATCGTCCCAGCATCATTTGTTGAAAAGACCATCCTTTCTGCATTGAAGTGCCTGGCCACTTTTTTTTGGAAATCAATTGGTCATCAATACAAAAGTTTAGTTATGGACTCTCCGTTCTGTTCCTTGATCTGTACGTCCATGTTTAGCCAATATCACACTGTCTTGATTACTTTAGCTATAGTTTTGATAAGTTTTGAAATTGGGTAGTTTAAGTCCTCTTTGTTGTTCTTTTGAAGAATTGTCTGGCTATTCTCAGTCCTTTGCCCTCTATACAAAGTTTTAGGATCAGCATGCCAATTTCTATGAAAAAAGTTTTCTGGGGGCACCTGGGTGGTTCAGTCGGTTGGGCGTCTGACTTCGGCTCAGGTCATGATCTCACGGTCTGTGAGTTCGAGCCCCACGTTGGGCTCTGTGCTGACAGCTTGAAGCCTGGAGCCTGCTTTGGATTCTGTGTCTCCCTCTCTTTCTGGCCCTCCCCTGTTCATGCTCTGTCTCTCTCTGTCTCAAAAATAAATAAACATTAAAAAAAATTTTTTTTTAAATCTTGCTGGAGTTTTGACAGAGATTGCATTGAATTTGTAACTCAACTTGGAGATGATTGCCTTCTTAATAATGAATGTTCTAATCCATTCACATCATAAATCTCACCATTTAGATCTTTAATTTCTTTCAGCAGTGTTTTGTAGTTTTTACTGTAAGAGTTTTGCACTTTTAGGGTTATATTTATTCCTAGCTGTTTTATTGATTTTGGTGCTATTGTGGATCAGATCGTTAATTTAACTGAATAGTGAAGATCTAGAAAGTCATTTTTTTTTGTAATTGATCTTGTCTCCTGAAGCTTTGCTTCTTATTTCTAGCAATTTTTTTTTATAGGATTTTTAAAACTTTCTACATATTGGATCATGGCATCTGAACTAAAGACAGTTTTATTTTTTCCTTTTTAATTTTGATGCATTTAGTTTCTTTTTATTCCACTGAAGGGAACTTCCAGTAGGATGTTGAATAGAAGCAGTAAAAACAGACATCTTGTCTTGTTCCCCACATCATAGGGGAAGAATTCAGTCTTACAACTATGTATGATGGTAGTTGTAGCTTTTTTGTAAATACCCTTTATTAGGTCAAGGAAATTCGCTTCTTTTCCTAAATTGTTGAGGATTTTTTGTCACAACTGAGTGTTGATTTTACAAAATGACTTTTCTGAGTTTATTGAGATCTTGTAGTTTTTCTCCTTTATTCAACTGAAGTGGTGATGACATTGATTTTCCCCTATTAAAACAGCCTTGTATTCCTGGGCTAAATTCCTCTTGGTCATATTATATCATCCTTTTTATACCTTGCTGGTTTCTGGTTGCTAACGTTTTAAAAGGATTTTTACATTCATATTAATGAGAGATATTGGCCTGTCATTTTTGACTCTAGAATCAGAGTCATACTGGCCTCTGGAAGCGCTCTTTTCTCTATGTTTTAAAAACATTTATTTTTATTTATTTTGAGAGTGAGAGAGAGATGCAAGTGGGGAGGGGCAGAGAGAGGAGAGTACGAATTCCAAGCAGGCTCTGCACTGTCAGCGCAGAGCCTGACGCGAGGCTTGAATCCGTGAACTGGGAGATCATGACCTGAGCTGAAACCAAGAGTGAGACACTTAACTGACTGAGCCACCCAGGCACCCCACTTTCTCTATTTTTTAAGAGTAGGTATAGAATTGATATTATTTCTTCCTCAAATATCTGACAGAAATCACCAGACCCTTCTATTTTTGCTTCTTCACCCTTTAATAGTTTATAGTGATATACTTGGGCAATATTTTGGTTGCCCATTTCTCTGTCTAGATTAAGGGCCATGAGGACACTGTCTGTGTCTCCATTATTCAGCACAATGCCTGGTTTGAAGAGCTAGGGGACCACTAAGTGTTTGTGATGTTTCCTGTCAATGGCAATGTGGAATGACTGAATGGTTAATGTTAGGTGCTTAATTTGTGTCTTATGATGGTCTTATTTATGTCTTCTGTTGGTGCCAGTGAAGTTTAGCAATCCTAATTATTTAGGGTGCTGAGAAGACAATGTTTTCCTAAAGTGCTTTGCACTCAAAGCAATAACTATAGATTTTTTAAACAATGTTCTACAAAGAGATTTTCAGATAATGTACAGCAAGAAGCTGGGGGTTGGGTGAGTTAGTTACAAGGCTAAGGAATAAAAATTGTGTAGCCTCACAGAGTAGTGTCAATTTTACAAAAAGATTGTGGGGAAATATTAAATAAAGATAGTCCTATTAAGAAGCAAATGGAAAATATTAAGAGAAAATACTGTTTGCAGTGATCTTTATGTTCTCCAAATTCCCCCATTCATTCTTTTACTATGTCCTTTTCTTAAGTGGAAAAGCTTAAAAAGAAAGACCCACGTGAGCCTGAATCCCAATTTCAGGACTTATCAGCTGTGTAATCTTGCTTCAGTGTTTTGATTTGTAATATGATAGATTTTTTAAGTTAAACAATTTTTTGAGAGAGCACACGTGCATGAGTGGGGGAGGGTAGAGGGAGAGGGAGAGAGAATCTCAAGAAGGCTGCATGCTCAGCACAGAGCTTGACTCGGGGCTTGATGCCATGACCCTGGGATTGTGACCTGAGCTGACATCAAGAGTTGGACACTCAACCAGTTGAACCACCCCGGTGCCCCAGATTTTGTCAGTTTTCAGAGATAGATGAGAGAACCTGTGGGAAAGCATGCACAGGTGTTTAGCATATAGCAAGTGACAGTAAATTCTTTGCAGGCAAGGACATTTTGGTACAGGGTTAGGGAGGTGTTTAGATGGGGCAGGGTAGAGTTGGCTGGAACTAACAAAATGTGGGCAGTGCATGTAGAAAGTGGGGGCAGGTTGTCCTGTCCAGCATGGGCTCTGCAGAAGTACCAGTGTTGAGGTTATTTTCTCCACACCTCATTCATCTTTCAAGATCTCCACTCTGTTGAAGGCAGGGATGGGGGAGGTTGGGAGTACTACATACAGGTTGTTGACAAGATCTATCCACAAAGGCAGTTTGAATGGGAGGTGGTTCTTATTAAAGTCTGTGGGCATGAATAGGGCATCCTTCTTCTGGAAGACTCATGGATCATGTTTAAGCTGTCAAGACATGGCTGGTGTCCAGGACTTTAGTTCTTCTGGAAAAATTATGTGATGTTCCCTGTCAATGGCAAGGGATGGCAGGCAGGCTTTGCCTTGGCTTTCAATAGCTCCCATCTCTCCGTCTTGTCTCCCGAACCCCCAAGGTTTCCATCTTTCCTACAGGAAGGCAAGGAGCAGCTTCATACTCTTCTGTTTTTATTTTTTATTTTTGAGACAGAGAGAGACAGAGCATGAGCAGGGAAGGGGCAGAGAGAGAGGGAGACACAGAATGTGAAGCAGGCTCCAAGCTCTGAGCTGTCAGCACAGAGCCCGACGTGTGGCTCGAACTCACGACTGTGAGATCATGCCCTGAGCCGAAGTCGGACGCTTAACCGACTGAGCCACCCAGGCGCCCCCATACTCTTCTGTTCTTAAGAAAGATCAGTAAGCTTTGCTCTCCTCTGGATCTACCTTTTTGACTTTCTAGATCCGGGATTGGTAAACTTTCTCTCTAAAAAGCCAGATGGTAAATATTTAGTTCTTTTGTGGCCCTACAAGCAAAACCAGGAATATTTCTACCAATTTTTTGACAAAATTCAAAACTTTATTTAGAGACACTAAAATTTGGATTTTATGTTTGGTGAGTCATGTAATAGTCTTACTTTTTTCAACCATTTAAAAATGTAAAACCTAGGGTGCCTGGATGGCTCAGTCGATTGAGCATCTGACTGGCTCAGGTCATGATCTTACCGTCCGTGAGTTTGGGCCCCGCATCAGGCTCGCCCTGTCAGCATGGAGCCCGCTTCAGACCCTCTGTCCCCTTTCTCTCTGCCCCTCCCCCGCTTATGCATGCTCTCTGTCAAAAATAAATAAAACATTTAAAAAAAAGTAAAAACTATTCTTAGTAGACTAGCCATGTAAAAACAGATGGCCAGCTGAATTTGGCTTGCAGGCAATAGTTTGCTGCCCTCCGTTCTGGAGCCTAACGTGGAAGAAAGTAAACCCCCAAAACTTGGAATATTAAGTGGCCTGCAGTTGAAGGTGCTCTGACTCATTCACTGAAATGAATGGGGAGGGTTAGCGAGCGTGGAAAAAAAACAACATAGGACTGTCCATACCTGAAACTCCTATTTCCCACAACCAGGAAGCCATGATGTCTGATTCCAAACAACTCAGCTTGCCTCATGATCAGAATCACCTGGCTTCCCGAGGGAACTAGAGTCCCAGACTGGAGGTGGCTTCTGGGCAGGATCTGTGGTGGTTCTCAGGATCAGGGAAGGATGACAGAGGCCAAAAGAACCTCCACAGCTGTGCTTCTTAAAGTGTGGTCCCTGGTGCAGCAGCATCAGCAACACTCGGGAACATGTCAGACATACACATTCTCCACTCACCCCAGACCTACTGAATCAAACTCCCAGGGTGGGGTGGGGGCTGGCAATCTGGCTTTTATCAAGCCGTGTGTTTCCGATGGCTAAACCTGGGCTCTAAAACGAGGACCACTGCCCAGGCATCATTACTAGCACCTGGAAAAGCGAGTAAGCACCCACCTGAGCAAGAAAGGCCTAGGCACCCTGAAACTGCTTTGTTCTCAAGAGTTCAAGGTGGATGGGAGGGTGGAGCCAAAGGTATGGATTTCTATGAGAAGACCCGGAAATGGTATTTAAGGCCAGCCGAAGGGAGGTCAAAGGATGCCTTTTTATTTATTTATTTATTTTTTATTTAAAAAAAATTTTTTTTTTCAACGTTTATTTATTTTTGGGACAGAGAGAGACAGAGCATGAACGGGGGAGGGGCAGAGAGAGAGGGAGACACAGAATCGGAAACAGAAGGATGCCTTTTTAAAGGGGCATCACAGATCCTAGAGATAGAAAATGCCACCGCATGTGATGACTGGCGTTTTCGGCCCTTTTGCACACGTGCTCATGGCATTTGCTGACTTGCGCACCTGCAAGTTTTCCAAAGCCGTCACAACCTTCGCCTTTCGGTTTCTTTACGGTTCAATAGGGAACATTTGTCCTCGGCCGCCGGGTGAGGTTCTGGGAGCGTCCTGACCTCACAACCGGCCCTTGTGACATCACTGCCACCCTGTGGTTCAGCTCCTGTCCCTGGGGACGTCACAGAGGCCCCGCGGGTCCCTGGGCGGCTCAGCTTCCTGGGCGCGGGCAGCTGCTCCAGGTGCATGGGTCGGGCCTGCAGAGGCCCGGGCTGCGCGCGCAGGGGGAGGTCACCTGGGCTGGTGCGCAGGGCACGCTCACTTCTGCTCTTGTGTGAGGCCAGCTCCGGGAAGGGAACAGACGGCCTGACTTTGCAAAAGGCCACTTAAGTTTGCTTTGGAGTAAATATTCAGAACTTTTGCCAACTTATTCGAGACTGGGCGCGTCCCCAGAGAGGAGGTTGGGGCCCACGAGGCGGCGGCGGCAGGGGATGCTCTGAGCGGACATCCAGGTGTCGGGATGGCCCCGGTGAAGAGGAAGTGCCTCTGCGACCTGTGCACCTGCGGGTAAGGGGGCCGCGCCCTGGCCAAGGATCCAGGAGCGGGATTTTCAGACTCTGCGAGCTAGGCTGCGAGTAAGCCTGTGCCGAGTGGTGAAGCGGCACCACGGCGGAGTTGTCCGCTTGTCACCATTTTTTAGGCTGCAGTTTTGTCCACTAGCATTCAGGGCGGCCGCGTTGACTCAGTCTGGGCGAACGTGGCTGTCCTGGGGCCGTTAAATGTGTTCCTTCACCCAGAGCTGCACAGAGGTTGAAACCCCGAACCCCCCCCCCCCCCCCCCCGTGTGTGCTCCCTTCCCTGCAGCCTAGAAAGTGTCAAAGATGGAAAGCCCCTCTCCAGGTTGGAATGAATCTTGCTGCTTTTGTTGGACTTTTGGAGGGGGCTAGGTTGGGGAAGAGGAGTCCTTTACTGTGTCAGAGTTCCTCCAAGTGAGATGTTGTTGCTATTTCATCAGAGAAGTGGTAGGTATTTGCAACACCTGTTTCCCCCTGGTGCAGATTTGAACAAGAATAAGGAAAGGAAATCACTTTGCGCACTTGTGCTGGCCAGTTGCCTTTAAAAGTTGTTTTTGTTTTTTTAATTTTGAGAGAGCGAGCGAGCACGCAGGAAGGGCAGAGAGAGGGAAAGAGAGAGAGAGAGAGAGAGAGAGAGAGAGAGAGAGAGAGAGAGAGAATCCCAAGCAGGCTCCACACTGTCAATGCAGAGCCTGAGGCAGGCTCGAACTCAGGAACCATGAGATCATGGCCTGAGCTGAAATCTAGAGTGCGACACTTAACCGTAACCGACTGAGCCATCCAGGTGCCCCAAGGCCAGTTGCCTTTAAAGACCAATCCTGGGTGAAGCTCCACAAAGGCAGGTAGTCCCAGGGAGAAACTCTGGGCTTTCCTTAAAGTTCTATGACTGACTCCTTTCTTGTATCTCACGGAATCTGACATGCTCCTTCCAGTTGCTTCCCAGGACATCTGGGGAACTGTTGGGCTTGGGGACTTTGGAGAGGCATCAGAAAGAAGGGCGGGCCGTAGGGTCTGTTCTGGGCTGTGGCTAATTGTGGGATCTTGGGCAGGGAACTGAATGTCTCCGGGATTCTCTAAGGATTAAATGAGACAATGTGAGTCTCCTGCTATTAGATTGTGCTTGATATAGCTTGACGTCTTGAAGTTACAAAAAGTGCTTGCCCTCACAATGTGCACAAGAGTGTAAAAGATGGCACTGGTAGTGGGGAATACTAAAGAGAACTCTAAAAACTGGATTAGAAGCCTTATACATGTTTGGAATCAATGGATGGTCCTCAGTTTGGGCTGGTCATGAGAGTCACCTGGGGAGCCCAGGTCGGTTGCCCAGACTGTTCAGCCCTCCTCTCTGAGGGTGGGTCTCGCTGGCCGTCTTCAGGTGATTCTGACCATTTGCTAGGATTGGGAACCACTGATCTAGATCATATACGAGTATGGGTCTTGCTTTTAAGCATTGATAGGTGGGGCCAAATTATGTTTTAGTTTAGGGCTACCTTTCCACATGACAGAGGCAAAACCTCTATGGCTCACCATCCCCTGGGGGGGCCCTTCACTTCACCCTCCAGCCTCCTCCTGAGATAATGAGATCAGATTGTCATTAGGGTTTAATCTGCACTGTTGTGGGCAAGGGGATCGAAGGCCTATTTTCCATCTTGGCTCAGCACCTAAGTAGTTAGGAAGGTAGGCATGCTTATCCAAGAGGTGCAAAGTACATGCAGTGAGAAGTCCCCCTCCCATCCCTGTTGTAGGCGAACTGCTTCTCTGGGTTTTCCTAATGATTCTGTGTCTCCTTCATCCCTGCAAGGGGGCTATTCGCCATCACAGGCATCCTTGGTTCTCTCTGCTTCCTCCTCCTCCTGTATCTACCCCTCCACTCCATGGTCGCAGTCTGTGGTCTCTGGTTTGACCCACATCCGTCGCCCCGCTTCTCTTCTCTGTCTTCTTTCACTTCTCAAAGTAGGTGTTGACCCACCTGGCTATCTCATTAACTTCAACAGCCTTCGAGCGTTCACCGTTTCTCCCCGTCCCCGTATCTGCCCCATTAATGGTGCCAGCAACGTTTCACGTGCCCTGGGTTTAAAAGTTGGAATCTTCTCGGGGCGCCTGGGTGGCGCAGTCGGTTAAGCGTCCGACTTCAGCCAGGTCACGATCTCGCGGTCCGTGAGTTCGAGCCCCGCATCAGGCTCTGGGCTGATGGCTCGGAGCCTGTAGCCTGTTTCCGATTCTGTGTCTCCCTCTCTCTGCCCCTCCCCCGTTCATGCTCTGTCTCTCTCTGTCCCAAAAAAAATAAATAAACGTTAAAAAAAAAAAAAAAGTTGGAATCTTCTCTTCTCCCTCATCTCCAAGATAGAATTATTTCCGAAGTCTGGTTTCCTCCTCTGTGGTCTTTCTTTAATTGGTCCCCTCCTTTTTATTCCCATAGTTCCTTCCTAGGGTCTCTCATTTTTATGTTTGGAAACTGGTCCTAACACATCTTTCTAACGTTCTCTCCAATGCTTGGCTTACACAAAGCCACTCCTTGAGGTGGATAGAGCTTTCTGGCATTTCCTGTGCATACCTCATGACCTCCCATCTCTGTTCCTTGCTCTTGCCTCCATGTTCTTTCAATGCCTGTGTCCCCTTCTCCTGCTGTGTGACCTTTTAAGGCCCTGTTTCGGTTGTAAGTCTCCACTAACCCAGTCCTGTAGCTCCCCATCAAAGCGTGACCCTTCTCCCTGTGTTCTCGGTTCTAGTTATGAGTCTGCCTGCTTTATCCGTGCCCACTTGGTCGTATACTCCTGGAAAGCAGAGACCACGTTTTCTATTTTTGTGTGCTCTGTAATATTACTATTCTCTATTTGTTAGTCAAACAGCTTTTTGAATAAAAATATATATTTTTTTGTTTGTTAAGGTGATCTACTGGAATGGATTAGGAAGGCAAGATCTACAGCTGTACTGTCCAGTGGGGTAGCCACCAGTCATGTGGACCATTTCATCAAAATTAATTAAAAGCAAATAAAATGAAAACTTCAGTTCCTCACTGCAATAGCTACATGGGTGTCGTGGCCACTCTATTGGACAGTGCCGATGGGGGATCATTTTCATCATCACAGAAACTTCACTAGACAACCTTGATCTAGAGTCTCATTATCTGGGAGTCCTCATCCTCCTCACCTCAAGTTAAATCTCCAAGGTGTGTTGGGATGAAATGAGAAGAATTTTATAGGTGTTTTCTAAGCCCTGGATGTCAATAACTTTTGACGTTTCCCAGCCTGAGGTTATGGGAAAGTGATGAGAAATCTGGAGGAAAAGTATGTGTGACGAAGAAGTCTGTCAGAGGAGAGGGCTTGGGGTTTGAGTCACTTGACCTCTCTCGGCTTGGTTTCTTTTAATTTTTTTAGACCAGAGTTGTGGAGGTTCTTTGTACAGTTAAGGAAGCCCCTACCTCTCCCTCTTCTCTCCCACTTCATCTTCCTACTAAGGCTAGGTTTATGCAAAGAGTTGTCCTTTCAACTGTATTTCTGAAGACTTGCTTCTTGTTAGTGGAGAAGCTTGGGATGCACAGGTTCCTGGAGAGGAAGACTTCCTTCCTGCAGCAGCAGCTGTCAGAAGCTCTGGGCATAGGCTTTGCTCTTGGAACAAGTTCTTACTCTTGGCCACAAGATGGCAGCCTTCTCCCAACCATCTCTCCTTAAGTCAGAGACCAGCCTAAGTGGGAAACAAAACCTGGAGTTCTGGGTTTTCCCTTAGTTTAATTTTCTAAATTACCATATTGTTTTACCATTTAAATTTACCACATTGTTTTCTAAAATGAGCAATTATATTTTAGAGCCCAGCAGAGCTCCGTAAGTGGTATACGTTGAGCAGTAGGTCAGATTAGAATGGGATGGTGTTTCAAATATCTAAATCTAAAGATTCTAACATTCAAAACAAAAACACAAAACAAGAAAACAAAATAAAACCCTTTAGATGAACTTTGCTGGTTTGAACAAACCACACATATTTTACTGCATCAAGCTCAAGGTTCTACAACAGTCCCCTTGACCATCATAGTCTGGCAAGTGGAATTATTACAATGAAATGTTATATTCTCTTTTCAATGTAATCAGTCCCAAATAAGCCAAACTATTCATGGGTTGAAGAAACACAAGAAAGTGAACAGTTGAACATTTTTTTTCACCATCTTATCACTTAATTATCTGGACAACAGAGCTATATTGGGGGATTTGAGTATAGTGACCCTACTTTTGTGTCTGAGAGAATAGTATTTCCAATTACATTTGAGTATCATCAGCATTTCATATTATGGGAAAAAATGCTATTCTTTAGTTTTCAGTATTATACCACCTTACATGTATGTAATGTTTAAAAATTGTAAAAGTAGTTTCTCATACATTATTATCTTCCTGGGGATCCCTCTGCATGGGAAGCATTGCTTAGTTTGGAAGTTTGATTCCCTGATCTTAGCCTCTGTTCTCCCTGTGGATGTTTTTGGTTTACTGAGCTATTTATGTCCCAAATTATTAAATTTGAAACTGGGGTTGGGAGAGGGCTGTAGATGAAGTAAAATGTCAGATTTTTAAGGCCAAAAGGGATCCTAGTGGTCACTAGCCCTTTAATTTTACAGATAGTGGAATTGAAGCATTGAGATTCATTTTAATACATAAGAACACATTTTGTTAAGCTTTAGGCACAATTTGGGTCAATCGATGAAATTTTATTCATCTGTGTGTCAGAGAGTGTACTGACTATTACAGTTCACAGTCTGTGGTCTGTTTTCAAGTCACACTGGGCTATTTTTGACTACAGATTGTAATATGAAGGCTACTGTCCAGTTAAGAAATAATATTTGATGTTAAAAAAGGTGTAATTCTTAAAGCCTTTTAGTAAAGTAATAAAAATAGCAAATCTCTCTTCTGAGATTAAAGTGTAATAACACTCCTTTTTCTGAAATTCATGTTAAAGAACAGTTAATCGAGGGGTTGATATAGCTTGCTTTTTATATCTGATTATTTTATGGCTTGCAGTGTGCTATTTTAAAGACTTTGTGCAGCCTTGCAGAAAATTCCAAGACGGGGTAATGTATCATGAAATATTTATGTAGCATTGGTAGTATGTGCAGCATTTCATAAAAAAGGTAGTCCCATAGAGGACTTGCGAGTTGTTGAAAAGGATGTGGATTTGGCCCTTTCACAGAGCTTGGGGAGGAAGGTGATCTCAGGGCCACTCATGTATCTGCAACTTAAATCAGTTATGTTAACCAGGGAGGAACTTGTTATTTTAATTTTGGAAAATATTTTCTTCACATTGATGGAAATTTCCTTAACCCTAGATTTTATTTTCTTAGAGTCTCTGTTACAAATTAAGAGGAAGGAAAAAAATCAAGGAATTGGTTTGATATTACATGTTTCAAGAAGAATTCTTGTTTTTAATTTAAATAAAATTGACTTCATAAATTCTGATTAAGAAAAAAGGACAAAGAACAGCTTTTAATAGAAGCTTGCTGGTGGCTTTTTATCTTTAGCAAATCCAGAGAGAGGAGCCAAGAAAAAAAACCCACCCTTTTCCTTTAACATTGAATTATTTTTATTGTAGAATTGTGCGCTTTGTGTTATGTTACGTGCTCTTTAAAAATGATGGCATTTTTTGTGATATCAGAATTAATGCTTAGTGTCCATAAACACATTTCATCTTATAAAAGATGAGTTCAGTAAGTATGAATGATTAGTGAAATTTCAGATAGGAAATCACAACTTCATAGTATTCAGATTACAGCAGTTAAAATGTAGTCAGTTTTACAGACTACAAATTGGTCAGTTTAGAGTTTTGAGTGCCCCTGCTCTAATTCCGTCTGCTGTGGGCACTTTTAACCCCCCCTTTCCCTTTATTGATACTAAAATATTTTGGACTGACCTTCTGATTTACAGTTCATTTGGGAAGGTGACTGACTGGTCTCCTCGGGGGGGGGGGGAAAGTAGCTAAGCTTCCAATGAACAAGACCGATAAAATAAGCTATGTAGGATTTCAGAGATGGGAGAGCTCCCTTAGGAAAGGGATAGCAGAGAAGGCTGTAGGAAGGGGAGTCATTTGCTTGGGGCATGGGGAAAGAGAGTTGCCAGACTTCGGTACCCAGTTTCAAATCGTGGCTATGCCACTTTGAGCTTGTGCAGGTGGTTTAGTCTTTCTGTAGGTGTGAGGATTGTGGGGGGGCGGGGAGGGGAGCACATGCCTGGTACTTAGTGGTGAGCTCTGAAGGAAAACCTTGGGGGCAGGACTGTCTATACCAGCTGCAGAGGCATGGTGGCATAGAGAGGTGGACACATCACATCCAACTGAGCACTTGAAGCCTTGAGAGGGCGGTCAGGTCAGAAGCTCCATGGAGGTAATTGCGTGGGGCTCTTAAATGTCTAAGAGTGGACCTTGGGCAGCAAAGACAGCCACTGATGTGTCTGAGCACATGAGCAGTGCAGATAAAACCATCTTCTCTGGGGCGCCTGAGTGGCTCAATCGTTGTCTGACTCTTGATTTCTGCTCAGGTCATGATCTCACGGTTGTGAGATTGAGCTGCATGTCAGGCTCCATGCTGAGTGTGGAGCCTGTGTGAGATTCTCTCTACCCCTCCCCCACTCGTTCCTTCTCTCCCTCTCTGTCTCTGTCAAAATGAGCAAAACCAGTTTCTCCAAAGTACTCAACAGAGCGGCATCTCCCCCCGCCATTAAAACAAATACCCAAAATCTGAATTAGGTCAACTTTAAGTCTGTTGTTTGGTTAAAACTCCTGAATGGATGGGTAATTTGCTAATATTTCCTTGAAGGTACCTTCATGCCATTCTTGTCATTTTTCTTTCTTTATTCAACAGTGTGCTGATGGTTTACTATGAGTGGCAGTGCAATGTGGGAGTTAGGAGCACAGGTCCTGGGCCAGACCACGTGGGTTCAAATCCCAGCCTTTGCACTTACCAGCTGTGTCATGTGGAACCATTTTAGAGCAGAACCTTTGCACCCTCGTCTGTAAAATGGGGATCATAGAGCCTATCTTGTGGTGTTGTTGTGAGGATTGAGTCTCAGTATTAAATAGGCAAATAGAACAATGCCTGGCATAAGTAGTAAGGCATAGATAAGTGTTATTAGGTAAATATAAAGCTGTCAGTCTGTGTTCTAGGTCGTGAGGCCCTGAGAGGAGGGAATCAGCTCTTTTGCTCCCATGGAGAACTTGCATTCTAGGGAAGGGTGTTAGTTCTGTTTATTGGCTGGCGAGTAATGAAAAATACTCTGCAGAGAATTCATACAGCCTGATGTGCTTAACTGCTTGGGGAATTTGATTAAGCTTGGAGGATAGAGTGGGTTCATAAAGATATAATCTGCTCCTCACCCAAGTGGGAAGGCCCTCTGCCCTCTCAGGGATGCTTACATTTGAGTCAAGCAATGATTATGCTTCTTAAGTTGACATTAACCTTCAGGTAAAGTTTCTAATTCAGTTTAGACACTTCCAAGTCTTAAAAACAGTGACTTAGGGATTAAAGGGATCCTCACTGCCTAGCATATGCTACCATTCCCTTCTATTCTCTTCCTTATTGGCTCCTTCCAAATAACTTTGAAGCATCTGTGATGGTCTTCAAGGAAAGTGTTTCTAAATGGCTGTCAATGTAACCACTTACCTGAATACATCCGTATATCTTGGGTATCCAGAATATCCCAAAGCGTCTCATTCTAAAGTTAACAAATAATTCAAGGAAGAAGTTATGGGGTGCCTGGATGGCTCAGTTGGTTAAGCTTTGACTCTTCATTTCAGCTCTGGTCATGATCTTGCGGTTCATGGGTTTGAGCCCCATGTCAGGCTCTGGGCTGACAATGGGGAGCCTGCTTGGGATTCTCTGTCTCCCTCTCTCTGTCTTCCCCCCACCCCCTCCCTTCCCTCACACATGCATTATCTCTCTTAAAATAAATATTAAAAAAAGAACTTAGATTTCTGCCTATGCTGGTCAGTTACTTAATTTTAGAAACGTTATCCTATACATGATTATTTAAAAAAATCAAAACTTTCCCCCATAACTATCCATTTTTTTCTTTCAAGTAGGATGTAACTTTGTTCTTCAAATAAAGAAAATCTATATATATCTGAATAAGAGCTCAAAATTAAAAGCAGAAGATTAATTGAACACATTGTTCTTCTGTCCTGCCTCAGATGAGTAATGTCTGGGAAAGAACATGGGACAATGAGTTCGAATGTTTGAATTCTAGTCCTGGTTTTGATTATTAGGTTTGTGAATTCATTCAGGTCCTTTAACATCTTTGGATCTTTTCTCTCTCTCTCTTTTTTTTCTTTTCTTTTCTTTTCTTTTCTTTTCTTTTCTTTTCTTTTCTTTTCTTTTCTTTTTGAGAGAGAGAGAGAGACAGAGCACAAGCAGGGGAGGGGCAGAGAGAGAGGGAGACACAGAATCCAAAGCAGGCTCCAGGCTATGAGTTGTCAGTACAGAGCCTGACGCAGGGCTCGAACTCACAGACTGTGAGATCATGACCTGAGCCGAAGTTGGACACTTAACTGACTAAGCCTCCCTGGTACCCCAACATCTCTGGATTTTTAAAATTTATTTTATTTTAGAGAGAGTGTGAGCAGGGGAGAGGGGCAGAGGGAGAGCAAGTGAGCATGCACAAGAGAATGTTAAGCAGGCTCCATGCTCAGTGTGAGCCCAATGCAGGGCTTGAGCCCGTGACCCTGGGATCATGACCTGAGTAGATCAAGAGTAGAATGCTCAACTGACTGAGCCACCCAGGCTCCTCTAACATCTTTGGACTTTTAAAAATTAGTGATCATCACTTGTCTTTTTTTTTTTTTTTTTGAGAATAGCCAATTGACAAGTATAAGGTGTTGTCTGTGGTTTTAGTTTGAATTTCCCTGATGATTAGTGATAATGAGCTTTTTTTTTTTCATGTACCTGTTGTCTATTGGTGTTCTCAGCTCATTTTTAAACTAGGATATTTTTAAATTTTATTTTTTATTTTTTTAAATCTACATCCAAGTTAGTTAGCATTTAGTGCAACAATGATTTCAGGAGTAGATTCCTTAGTGCCCCTTACCCATTTAGCCCATCTCCCCTCCCACAACCCCTCCAGTAACCCTCAGTTTGTTCCCCATATTTATGAGTCTCTTCTGTTTTGTCCCCCTCCCTGTTCTTATATTATTTTTGTTTCCCTTCCCTTATGTTCATCTGTTTTGTCTCTTAAAGTCCTCATATGAGTGAAGTCATATGATTTTTGTCTTTCTCTGACTGACTAATTTCACTTAGCATAATACCCTCCAGTTCCATCCATGTAGTTGCAAATGGCAAGATTTCATTCTTTTTGATTGCTGAATAATACTCCATTGTATACATATGCATTCATCCATTGATAGACATTTGGGCTCTTTCCATACTTTGGCTATTGTTGATAGTGCTGCTATAAACATGGGGGTGCATGTGCCCCTTCAAAACAGCACACCTGTATCCCGTGGATAAATGCCTAGTAGTGCAGTTGCTGGGTCATAGGGTAGTTCTATTTTTAGTTTTTTGAGGAACCTCCATACTGTTTTTCAGAGTGGCTGCACCAGTTTGCGTTCCCACCAACAATGCAAAAGAGATCCTCTTTCTCCGTATCCTTGCCAACATCTGTTGTTGCCTGAGTTGTTTTAAAATTTTATTTTTTGCTATTGAGTTATGGGAATTCCTTCTATTTTAGAGATTAACTCCTTATCACATACATGGCTTGCAAATATTTTCTACCATGTGTAAGTTGCCTTGAGAATTGGAGGGAATGCAAAATGATGCAACCACCTTGGAGAAAAGCATGGTGATTCCTCAAAAAATTGAAAATAGAGCTACCACATTATCTAGCCATTCTGGCTCTGAGTATTTATCTAGAAGAATTGATATCATGATCCTAAAGAGATGTTAGTACTCCCTTGTTCAATGTAGCACTACTCCCAATGATCAAGATTTGGAAGAAAACTAAATGTCCAGTGATGGATGAATAGATAAAATGTGGTATACGCATACAATGAAATATGCTTCAGTTTTTAATAAGAAGGAAATTCTGCAATATGCGACCTTATCGATAAACCTTAAGGGCATTATGCTAAGGAAAATAAACCAGTCACAGAAAGACAAATATAAATGATTTGACTTGAGTTTTCTAAAAAATTTATAAAATCAGTGAGTAGAATGCTGGTTGCTAGGGGCTGAGGAGAGGGTTTAAATGGGGAGTTACTCATCAATAGGCATAAAGTTTCAGATGAGCAAGATGAGTGAGTTCTGGAGATCTGCTGTACAACATTGTACCTATCATCAATACTTATTGTACACTGAGTTTTAAGAGGGTATATCTTGTTTTAAGTGTTATTACCACAATACATAGGGAGTATAGTCAATGGTATTGTAATAGTGTTGTATGGAGACAGATGGTAGGTACACTTGTGATGAGCATAGCTAAATGCATAGACTTATGGAGTCACTCTGTTGTATATCTGACACTAATATAACATTGTGTGCCACTTATACTTCAATTAAAAAAAAATCCCGCAGGCTCTAAATTTTGAAACTGCATTCTGCTATTTTTAAGACTTATATTACAAAGAGAACTAGGGAGAATGCTCATCAGCCAGGGTCCAGGCACTATCATGCCAAGTTCTCAACACATTAATTTACACACAGGCTTTCTTATGTAGCCAGGTATACCTAAGATCCACCTATACCCATGCAACATTTCAGAATTTGCTTTGTGGTCCATGGGGGACAGAGGCCCAGTGGTGGCAAAAAAACAAACAAACAAACAAACAAACAAACAAAAAAAAACCTTGAAAGAGAAAAGTGATAACCTGAATATGCAAACGGGTCAAATATACATTTGCAAATGAAACAAGTCAAGGTATCTCAAAGAAGTAAGGGGAGGAGGACGTTGAAGATGTGTAAAGTGGTCATGATGATGGGTCAGAGGAATAAAATATTAAGGATCAAAAAATTTTCTTACCACAATAAAATTAAAGTGGAAAAATTGATGCTCATCAGACAATGAGATAGTCCCCTATTCTCTCTATTGGTGTTTTCTGAGTGCAGTTAATTTTTATCTTGGGGTTTTGAAGGGGTCTGAAGAGATCTTCTAGAGCCTCTGTTGGTGAGCCTAAAGAAGTGAGGGAAAAGTGGAGGTATGTCACAGAGCTGAGGAGGGACAGATGTTTTCTTGACTTTTCCAAAAATTATTGAATGGATAGTTAGAATGAATGTCTTTCTCAGGCCTCGTGGATTCTTGGGGACGTGGCTGATCCCGTTTATTCTTGGCACTCTGAATTCCTCTGCATGTCAGTTATATGTAGCTGCCCTGTTCTAACTTTATAGAACTTAACTCTCTGATAACCAAAAAGACTAATTACTGTACTATTTCCAAATTTCAAGAGGAAGAGGGGCTCAGCCTATGATGTGGTTCCTCTGGCATTCAGAGTCCTTTCCCTTGGTCCAGTCAGCTGAGCTCTGGGGCTGTGGGGTTGTAAGACTGGGTGGCTGGGGGAGAAGGGTATTCTCAATAATATGGGGTGGGTGGAAAAAAGTGACTAGAAAAAAAACGATTGGCCCCTTGGGGATTCTTGCCAAGATAGTCTTATAGATAAAGTTGGTGAAAGATGGATTGGACGAAGGTATAATTAGGTAGATTCACAGCTCATTGAACAAGCTTGTCCATAGAGCCATCAGTTGACTGGCTTTTTGCCTACTTGGAACAACATCACTAGCACCATGCCACAGGACACCACCATTAACTGTGTCTTGTTCAACATTTTTGTCAACACTTGGATGAATACCTAGAAGTCATCCTTATCAAATATATTGAAAGCACAAAGTGGGAAGACTATAGCAAGTGTGATAGATGACAGAATCAAGATTCAAAACTATCTTGACAGGCTGGAATGTTGGGCCCTGAACCAAGCTGAAACTTAACAAGAGTAAACATGAGGTTCTGCATTTGAGATGAAAAATCGATTATACGTATTCGTAATGGGAGAGGTTTGTCTTGGCCATAGTTCACTGAAAGGTCTTTGCGTCTTACTTAACCACAAGTTTAACGTGATTTGTGGGTGTGATGTGGCTGCTAAGAAACATTAACTTGGTTTCAGGCTGAATGGAAGTAGGGTGTGCACGTCAGAAGAAAGAATTACTTTATTGATCTTGGTCTTGGTCATACCACAACTGAAGGATGCTTTTCCTTGTGGACACTTCATTTTTTAAAGGATCACAGCAAGTGACCAGGAGGGCCAGGTTACAAGGAATGTGTTCTAGCAGTGAGAAACCTTGAACTTGACAAGATCAGGGGATGGATAGACAGTCAGCTAGTAATTGAAAGGCTGAAATCTGCAGAGCAGGAGCTGTACTTGTTCTGGGTCATTGAGAGGGGAGAACTAAGACCACTGAGTGGTCACTTCATGGAAACCGATGTGGGGTCAGTACAAATGACTTTTATAGCAGGACCATGGAAACTTGAAGTGGACTGTCTTTGGTTCTTGAGCCAGGCGTGTGCCTGTTGGGATGCTGTGGAAAGAATTCCTGCCTTGGACAGGAGGTTTGACAAAATGATCTCCAGGGTCCCTTTCAACACCGAAAACCCAGATTTCTGGAAAGGGAGAAGAGCATTTATTTTAATATGATGATTGAACTTGAAAGCCTATTGCAGAGCAAAGAACTATGGATGCATGTGATATGAAGAATAAGCTGAGATCCATATGTGCCTGAAAAACCCAGGAAGTAAAGAGGGTTCTTCAGGCATTTATATTTAATGCGTAAAGCACATGTGCAGACTTCAGCCTCCTGTCTCTATCCACCGCTGCTACTGAACCTGTCTTTTCACTTGGTGCCCTTGTTTTTCTGCAGCCCTTTTAGTAGCCTTGAGTAACGTATAAAAATGCTTCATCTGTTGTTTCTACAACTTTCCCTGATAATATCTACATGTAGCTGTGCATGTTTAGGAGGCTTTTGTGGGCTAGCCTGGGATACTAGCCACCATGTGAAGCCATGCTTTTGCGGGAAATACTTTTCAAGCTTCTGGCAACCCGTGTATGGACTTTTGACGCATGTTGCCCTGCAATACCGGGATGACCCATGATTCTCTTTCCTTATGACATTCTACTTCCCACTATGTTGGAGCCTTTCTAAACTGCCCTCTGAGCTAGAGAGCCCTCCTTGCTCCTTACTGCCAACATGACAGTTCCTGGGATTCTGACACTTGATGAATCCAGCCTTCCTATTTGTCATCCATATAAATGAATTTTATTTATTATTTATGAATTTGAAAAATCTTAAATAACCTCACATCGTACAATACGATAAGGGAGAAAAACCATGGGTAAAAATATGTTTTCTGTCCCAGTAGTGCACTTGCATGCCTGCTCTGGGTCCCCATCATGTGTGGATTTAGGGTTGCTGTTTTGGTCTCCCTCGCTTTTCAAGTTTCCAGTCTCTGCTTCAGAAGGTGCAGGAACCAGCTGTGGATATTTTAAAATGATGATGCTCGTGCTTAGGAAAGCTCCTAGCATGGTTCTGTTATTCAGAAGTCTTGCTTCAAGCAATTGAAATGGACCCTGGCTGGCTCAAGCAGGTTTAAACAAATGAAAAGCTGTAGGATGGTTCACAGAATTAGTAGGAGGGCTGGAGAAGCAAGGATGGGGGGATGGGAAGGTATAAGAGAAGCAGGAGGCTAGAGCAACAGCCCCAGTCACTCTCTGGAGACCATCTGGTGAGGATACTGCTGATGCCCTCTTGGTATTGAACACACTGCCCCTGCAGTGATGACCACCGGACACAGCCCTGGCCCTGCCAGTGTCCCTGCCCAGTGGAATGACTTCTTCGCTGTTGGGCCAGCTATTTATTCTTCTTGCATCACTTGTTATACATTAAAATCTCCAGATGGGAGCTTCAGATTTGCCAGGACTTTGTCAGATGCTGAGGCCTCACTGTGGAATTGGGGGTTGGTGGGGGTGTCTCACCTTTTGGTTTCTCTAGCAGGAGATGGGCACTGCCTCTCACAAGATTGACATGGTTGAGAATTTCTCAAATAAAGGAAGGGCTTGAGATGTTAAGCAGCTAAAAAAATGGCTAAACATTAGTATGTTTAAATTTCTCTATTCATTTATGAAAACAGAAGGCTGAACTTAGGTTAGAGCAGCTTCTCAACTGTGGCACAAGTTGGTGTTTTTGTTTTAGGGACCTGTCCTGTGCATTGATGATGTTGAGTAGCATTTCTGGCCTCTGTTCGCTAGATGCACATGACACCCACCCAGTTGTCTGGAAATATTTTTTATTGTCCTATTGCCAAGTGCCCCCCTGGAGGGGGGAAAATTGCCCAAGGTTGAGAATCACTGGGCTAGAGGCTTTCTCAAACCATGGATTATAATTTGATAACCTTGCAATAATGGCTTTATCACAAGAATGGATCTTCTTCTCTTGTTCTTGGAGAGAGACACTTTCCCCATGACAGTGCCCTTCCCCTGAATGCAAAGGAAGGTCTGAAATTCCAATGTGTTTAAGCATCAACTGGAGAGCTATTTCAAAGATGCAAATTCCCGGGCCATGCCCCCCATATAGTTTGACTCTGTGGGTCTGAGGTCCAGGAATTTGCAGGTTTTAACAATGAACTCTGGTGATTCTGATGTACGTGGGCTATGGACTAAACCATGAAGCTACTTCATTGATTATCAACCCAAGAAACTAAAGGCGTGTGTTTCTTCAGGGAGAAGAACTGCAATTTTAGGGCTTTCAAATCTTTCCAGTCATTGGTGAAAAAGAAGCACCGTAAAGGTACAGTCTGTTTTATAGGAATTTTTTGGCAAGGGTTGTTTGGAAGCAGCCTTGACATGTGACACTGGCACTCATCACCCTCTGTTGCCATCAGAGAGAAGTGTCCTCTGTTTTGATCTCTGACTTGCCTCTCAATCCTCCTTTGGGAGGGACCTTCACTTCATCCCCCTGCCCACCATAAGTGTTAGTCAAACCTTGAAGGGAGGTTTTCGTGCTTTCCAGGTCTCCCTGGTCTATTTTGTGGTCTCCTTCACTGACACCCTAACCTCCACAGATGCAGAGAACATGGTTCCTCAGCATCGTGGACTCTGCTTCCCCTGCGGACCCTCCATGGTGGTAGATCCCACATGCTAATTGTGCATCAGGCACAGGAGGCATGAGGCGACATCTACAACAAAACTGTGGCCCCCCAGGGGCACCTGGGTGGCTCAGTCGGTTAAGCATCTGACTTCAGCTCAGGTTATGATTTTGTGGTTTGTGAGTTCGATCCCCATGTTGGGCTCTGTGCTGACAGCTCAGAGCTTGGAGACTGCTTTGGATTCTGTGTCTTCCTCTCTGTCTGCTCCTCCCCTGCTCATGATCTCTCTGTCTCTGTCTCCCTCTCTCTCTCAAAAAAAAAAGCTATTAAAAACAACAACAACAACAAAAACTGTGGTCCTTCTGGTCTCGACAACTCTCTCTCAGGAAGCCTGAAATAGAATCAAGAAGGTTACATTCGTTGGTGAAGGATTTTGTCATTTTCTACCATGTTTGGAGAGCTTGCTTGAGACACTAGGCTCCATTTTCATTTCTGCTCTAGTGGGAACTAGTCATAGTGCTATTTCTTTCCTCTTCTTTTTTTAAACGTTTGTTTATTTTTGAGAGAAAGCAGGGGAGGGGCAGGGAGAGAGGGAGACAGAGGATCCGAAGTGTGCCCTGCACTGACAGCAGAGAGCCCGACATGGGGCTCAAACTCATGAACTGTGAGATCATGACCTGAGCCAAAGTGGGACACGTAACCCACTGAGCCACCCAGGCGCCATGTCACGGTGCTATTTCTGACAGCAGTTATGCTAAATCGCAGATCACATGACTTTGATTCAAAGCCTGTGGGATTGTCCACTGATCAAAGAACAAGCTACATTTATTCAAGCCCCTACCCTCCCTTTCCAGCTACCTCCTATCGTGCATCCTATAGTTTAGGCTCCCCAAACTGTGCTGACACCTTGTTTACTAACAACTTGGGATGCTAACTGTACTATCACCCTGTATTCCAGACTCACCAGACCATTCTGCAGACTAATATGCAATACCCTGTTCACACATGGCGTGCCTCCCAGATATTTTTCTAAAAGATGGAAACAGTTGCTAGCATTATATGTAATCCCCTGATTTAAAAAAGTCCGGAATTTATTTCTCTAGAAAAACTAGACGATGTGACAGAACTGTGTCCGTGTTCCAGAAGGGTAAGGGTCTGTGCTTGCCCCAAGATGGGAAATGTGCCAGCCACAGTGGCCTTGGATAAAGGCAAGGGGAGATCCCATGAAACTTTACCTTCCTATTTCCCACAAGAGGGCAATCTAATCTCTAAAAACGTCAAGGAGACTGAAATCGCACCAGCGGCTAGCTTGACTTTGCTGTTGAAGCTGTGAAGAACTTACGTAGGAGCCTACCTGCGTTTCGCATCCAAACAGGCGTGGAGCTTGCTGTGAACTACTGTTAGGCACCCTTTCACAAACTCCTTTCCTTTGGCCTGGATCCTCTCCAGCTTCTTAATTCCGTTTGTCTGAAAGCCAGCTTGCGCTCAACGTGTGCAAGGAGGGCCTCCACTGAGCTTCCTGAGCCACCTTTGAGCTTAGGTGGAGGCTGTGGAAATTTGGAGGCCCGAGGAGGCAGAGTTGTTGCCAGGGAAATGCCTGATTTGTGGAGACACCCTCACGGTCCAGCATTCCTTGGTGGTGCTTCTGGTTGGCACAGAGTCTTGCTTTTTGTCAGCACCCCGAGAGGAGAGCAGTCACCGTTGGGCGTGCCTTAACACTGACCGGGCCAGCAGATTGATGTGTTGGCCCCCAGGCCTATTTATTAGAATGTAGTGTATCTGCTGAGGGGGCCTAGAAACTCAGTGTCGCTGGCCGGTGTGTACTTTCCCCTTGGAAAAGTTAACAGTAGAAGCCAACATACAGTCACCAGTGTTCTTGTCTGAGTTCTGAGCAAGGGGAGTGGTAGGATTTGCACGTTTGGAGGTCCTGTTGTGATGTTCTGGCTCCTCCTCTTACGGTAAGGGGCTAGCTGGCTGGGGCACTTTCGCCAGGCCTCTCTACAGGGACAGTGCTGTGGGTGCCTCGCTCTGTTTGCCTCTCACGCTCTGCGCGCCCCCTCCCCCTTGGTCTGCCAGATTTACAGGTGAACAGACACCACCACCCGGTCTTAGATCACGTTCACATGTGGCATTCTTTACTTTTGGTCCTGTTTACACCTCAACTGCTTTGGTTTTAATAATTCAGGTCAGGGTATTTTGGGACGGTCAGGGGCAAGGTGCCTTAGCACTTTTACGTCTCCCACCTGAAGACGTCTCAAAGATTTAAGAGAACAAGAGCTCTTAACCCCCATGTGGCAACTAAGTATGGATAAGTGAAAACAAAGTTGCCAAATCCGACTCTCTCTATTGGTTCTCTTCTCTTTGCTTGCCTTTGGTTAAGACAACAAATCAACTAGAGGCACCTGGGTGGCTCAGGTGGTTCAGCCTTTGACCCGATCTTTGCTCAGGCGTTGATCTCAAGGATGTGAGTTTGAGCTCCATCCGTATTGGGTGTGGAGCCTACTAAAAAAAGACAAGACAGAGCGACTCATCTTCACCTCGGTTTTTCTCTCTCATTTCCTTTTTTATCCATCCTCAGCACTGGTAAGATTTGAAATGATTCAATAGGCGTGTGGAAATATGGAAAATGAGGGAGAGAAAGAGCATAAATGGTATAATTGGTCTTGGGTTTTTGAAAAATTGGCTTGGGTTGTTACACTTGTGTTTTTGTGGTTTTTTTTTTTCTTTTTTTTTAATCCTTGGGCTGAATAACCTATCCCTCTGCCCTTACAGAAAGCTAATACTGAAATATATATATATAGTTGATCCTTGAACATGGGCCTGCTTACACAGATTTTTTATTTCAGTAAATACAGTACAGCATCATAAATGAATTTTCTCTCATTAAAATTTTCTCTAGCTTTCTTTCTTGTAAGAATACAGTGTAGAGTACATCAAACATACAAAATGTGTTAATTGACTATTATCCGTAAGGCTTCTTGGTCAACAGTAGGCTATTGAGTTTTGGGGGAGTCAAAAGTTACATGTGGATTTTTGACTGTGTGGGGGTTGGTATCCCAATCCCTGCCTCGCTCAAGGCTCACTGTGTATTTAAGCACAAGGATCCTATTTTTGATAGGATTTAGGTTCCACTAGTTTGCCTACATTAAGGGATATTGATTCAGCCTTGGGCCTTAAAATCTAAGTCTTAACTCTGGGCACACCAGGAATTTAAGGTTCATTAGGCACAGTTTTTGGAGACTTTTTAGTGTACTCAGTTTAGTTGAGTGGGAATCTCCATGTGTTCCAAGGCATGCCTCGGTCGGTTATATTTTGTTGTTAACATCACCCATGGCCCTGGGGTTCCCAGCGCAAACAGAAGGAGGTGACACTGTGGTTGAACCCTTTCCTGCCTCTCCCAGAGGCAGAGACCCAGAGGCACTGTCTCTGCCAGAGAGGGTGGTGATGGGTTCAAATTCCTCATTAGGCAGTTTTATAGGGTTTGGAGAAATAGGATAGGCAAAAATGTTATTTGGTACTGATGTCTAGTCAGCATGTATTTAAATGCCTTTTTAATGCTCTGAACTTCACTTAGATTTCCTGGGGTTATTATAAGTGAAAGAATTAATCCTTATTTTCAGGCAGTTTAAAATCTATGTATTTGGAACATGGACTAACACAACGAGAGAGCAATGCAGGACACCATAATGTTGTGACTAGGTTAGAGATTTTGGGGTTAGATCTGAATTTTTTTTTAACCTTTTGTGTCTTAGTTCCTTTATGTAAAATAGGGTTGGTATAAAGATTATATGAGATAATGTATATAAAGTACTTAGCCTAGAGTCTCATGTGTGGTTGAAAGGTCAGTATTTGGTAGATAACCGTAAAATTAAGTTTCCTTTATGCAGTTTTATTGAGAAAGTGCTCCCATCTCAGTGCTCACATAAATCACTTTGAAAGAAAATTTCCCCAAATCCCACTATGTACCATCTTGATTTCTTTTTTTTTTTTTAATTTTTTTTTTTAACGTTCATTTATTTTTTTGGGACAGAGAGAGACAGAGCATGAACGGGGGAGGGGCAGAGAGAGAGGGAGACACAGAATCGGAAACAGGCTCCAGGCTCTGAGCCATCAGCCCAGAGCCCGACGCGGGGCTCGAACTCGGGGACTGCGAGATCGTGACCTGGCTGAAGTCGGACGCTTAACCGACTGCGCCACCCAGGCGCCCCAGTACCATCTTGATTTCTTTAATAATTTTTTTTTTCTGATAACAGAAACATGGACCTGCCTTAAGTGTTTCTCTTAAAATCGGTGTGCCTGCCTGGAATTGCTTTTTTAACCCCTGTTATTTATCAGCTGCTATTTATTCTGGAGAATCAGCTAACCGAATATATATAAAGGAGTAAAGAAAAGGGTCTGCCCTTGGACTGATACTAAGTAACAGCTTCAGTGTTCTGGGTGCTCAGAAACCTTTTGCTCCCGTCTTCTCGGCCACATCCTAAAAGATTGGGGTTTCTAGAAGTGTGCAACCTGGCTAAATGCAGTGTCTGTTTAGTAGGACCAGAAGTGTAAAGAAACAGCGAGTAGTGCCTGGGCTATCTTTATTTGCTGCCAGAAGGGAGCTTGATGGAAAGTCTGATTCATAGGCAGGGGGGGAAATGTGGGTTCCCGCGCTGCGAGTGTCAGGGCCGTCTCCCCATGGAATGAGGCATTCGCTGCCTGAAGAGGTCTTCAGCTTACCAAATCACTTTAAATTTTTTTTTTTCAACGTTTATTTATTTTTGGGACAGAGAGAGACAGAGCATGAACGGGCGAGGGGCAGAGAGAGAGGGAGACACAGAATCGGAAACAGGCTCCAGGCTCCGAGCCATCAGCCCAGAGCCCGACGCGGGGCTCGAACTCACGGACCGCGAGATCGTGACCTGAGCTGAAGTCGGACGCTTAACCGACTGCGTCCCCCAGGCGCCCCCCAAATCACTTTAAACCCTCCCGGGAAGAGTAAGGTCAGAATGAGTGACAAAGAACTTCAGCCTGACATAAGGTTGTGTGTGTGTGTGTGTGTGTGTGTGTGTGTGTGTGTGTGTGTGTGTGTGTGTGTTATGGTTAATTACGTTTCTTTGTTTATAACAAACACAAAAACCTTAATGGACTTTGCCTCTTCAGAGAGGGAGTATTCTCTTCTGAGGGGATGGAAATTGCACGAGCAAAGGAAAATCTGACTGGCTCTGGTAATGAAAGAGTGGAAGAACGTGGGGATTTCTCCCAGCTGTTTTAGTAGGCAGGGAGCTTCCACTTGGGGAATAACACCACAAGAAATCTCAATTTTCCCTGATGTGCGTTCCCTTTCATTCTGTGTCCTCCTCTGCTCGCAGATTTAAATACCAAATTGCTTCTATTACTTCACAGTTTCCACCTGGGGTCTCAGGAGTTAGCCCAGAGCCAAAAAAGCCGCAGCCGTTTCCCCCGCCCCACCCCCCCTTTTGCCACATCTTCGAACTGGGGGCAGCTTTGTAGGCTGTTTATGTCATCATCGCTGTATCTCTGGGTATTTCTGCTTGAGTTTTTAGTTTCAAACTGGAGCTCTAATCTCCAAGTGTCTCCCCATGCCGAAAAGGCAACATCATCTTGGAGAGTTTTCTGCTGTGACGGTTTGGGGTGACTTAATCCTGAAAATCCTTTTGTACCTCACTCCTCTCCTCTGGGTTTTTTTTTTTCTTTCAATTTTTTAGATTTGGCAGATTAAAAAAGAAGATAAAGATGATTGTTATTTTGCCTGGAGATACAGAAAATAACTTCTGTACCATCTTGTCAGCGTCAAGCTTTTATTCTCTCACAGAGCAGCAACGTTACAGGCAATGCAGAGTCAATTCTGTCTGCTGATGCTGGTGTGGCACTGATTAAAATGGGGCATCTTTGTTTATTTGAAGGCAGACTATGGATCTTTGTTTGGAAATAGCAGTTTGCTGCATGCATAAATGAATTTGGTCATGTTGACTAAATGGGTCCATCAATTAGCTAGATAACGAATTGCTTTCAGTTTAATAAATTTTGGGTGCTGTGGTCAGCATTCGCTTCGCTGAGTTGCTAAGTTGTATGAAGGCTTAAAAGCGCTCCCAGAGAATGTGCCTGTCCTTGAAAAAGTCTCCTGGCTGTGGCTGGAGCATGCTTCCCCACCCCACTCCTTTTAACTGTGTGTGGGAAAGTTTTTTTTCTTTTTTTCCCCACCCTAGCTTTATGGAGGTATAATTGACAAAATGGTAGGATATTTAAAGTCTATATCGTGAAGGTTTGATAAACATTGTGAATGGATTCCTCCTGTTAACACATCCATCAACTCACGTGTGTGTGTGTGTGTGTGTGTGTGTGTGTGTGTGTGGTGGGGGGGGCATTTAGGTTCTACTCTGAGCAAATTTCAATTCTACGATATAGTGTTTTCCCCATGTAATATATTAGATCCCAGACCTTATTCATCTTGTAGCTGAAAGTCTGTACCCCTTTACCAACCTATCCTTATTTTTCCCACCCCCCAGTCCCTGGCAACCAGTTTTCTACTCTGTTTTTATGAGTTAGACTCTTTTTTTTTTTTTTTTTTTGTTCCACATGTAAGTGATACCATGGAGTGTTTGTCTTTCTCTGTCTGGCTCATTTCACTAAGCATAATGCCTTCAAGGTCCATCCATGTTGCTGAAAATGGTGTGGTTTCCTTCTTTCTCATGGCTGAATAGTATTTCACTGTGTATATGTACCATATTATTTATTAATCTTTTGGAGGACACTTAGGTAATTTTTATATCTTGGCTATTATGAATACTGTAGTGAGCACTGGAGTATAGATATGTCTTTAAGATTCTGTTTTTATTTCTTCTGGGTATGTATTGTGAGATGGCTTGCTGGAGCATAGGGTAGTTCTATTTTTAATTGTTTTGAGGAACCTCCATACTGTTTTCCAAAGTGGCTGTGCCAATTTTCTCTCTCCTCATGCCCCCTCCTTGATTTGTCCTGTTCTTCACCCTGTGACATCACAGATGGGCTGAGTGGGGCTGGATAGACAGCCTGACAGGAGGTGAAAGGCCACCTTGCTGGAGTCTGAAGTTGGATGTGAGACTGGGGAAAATTTCTCCCAGCTTCCTTTTGGTCCTTGTGTCTCTTCTGCTTCTTGGCTTTCTACTTTCCTGTTTCTCAAGGGTTCAGTGTCCTGTGGCTGGCGAAAGACTGCCATCGAGACCCCTGCCCCTTGTGTCCCAGACTTCATGATTACTTTTCCTTCCTTTGCTGACTTTCAGTACTCCCTTTTGCTATTCACAGCTTGGATTTTAGTTGTTTGATTTTTGTATTCCGATCCCTAGGAGAGTGGCACATGGTGGGCTTTTAAGTATTTGAATGAATAAATGATTAATTTGTCTATTGATGGAAAGCAATCTAATCTATATTAAAATACAAATGACTGTCCCAAACCTTTCATCAGTATTCTTTCAAGCATCATAGGGGATTTAGGTTTGAGTTTGTAGCATTTGTACTATTACTTTATTATTTTTATTTCAGCAAGTAAAAAATTTTAAAGGCAGGGGCACCTGGGTGGCGCAGTCGGTTAAGCGTCCGACTTCGGCCAGGTCACGATCTCGCGGTCCGTGAGTTCGAGCCCCGCGTCGGGCTCTGGGCTGATGGCTCGGAGCCTGGAGCCTGTTTCCGATTCTGTGTCTCCCTCTCTCTCTGCCCCTCGCCCGTTCATGCTCTGTCTCTCTCTGTCCCAAAAATAAATAAACGTTGAAAAAAAAATTAAAAAAAAAATTTTAAAGGCAATATAAATTCATGGTTAAATACTTGAAGTAGTCCCCCAGGTCCTGGGGCACCTCAGTGGCTCAGTTGGTTGAGTGTCCGACTTTGACTCAGGTCAAGATCTCACGGTTGGTGAGTTGGAGCCTCACATTCGGCTCACTACTGTCAGCACAGGGCCTGCTTCAGATCATCTGTCCCCTTCTCTTTGCCCCTCCCCTGCTTAAGCTCTCTCAAAAATAAGCAAACATTAAAAAAAAATAATCCCCCAGGTTCCTTTACCAAAGACAACCACTGTTCTTGACTTCTTATGTATCTTTTCTGAGTTTCTGTCAGATACAAGCATATGTTTACACAGTGTATCCCACTAACAATATGGACATGCCCGTGTTTTGCTCTTTGTTAATGTAAGGCCCTGACCTAATGGACCACTTGCCTCTTCCCCTTTTGCGATTCCCAAATAGGTCCTATATTTGTCTTAAAAAAATCTTACTCCGATTTATATGTTTTACATTTTTTTACACCACTTTGTTATTTAGGATAAGGTTTGACTGCATGTGTCAGAAAACCTAAAATAACAGTGGCTTACATAGGATGAAGGTTTATTCTTTCACCTAAGACAAGTCCGGGGCTTAGAGGGCAGCTCACAATGTCAGGGACTCAGGCTCTTTCTGTCTTGCCCACTTGCCGTCTCTAATGCTTTGCCTCCTGATCCAAGATGATTGTTGAACCTCCAGTCATTATGTCGACATTCTAGGCAGCAGGAAGGAATAGTCTGCCCTAACCCCTAAATCATGTACACTCTTTATGGAGACCTCACAGCAATTTACTACAAGACTTCCTGGATGGCTCAGCTAAAAATTGGAGATTCTATTACCACAGAAGAGGTGAATATAGATACAGGGTAGGTAGCTAGCATTTTCTGCCACTATCACTCACTTCTTCAAATATGGCCACCTCCCCTCCCCTCCAATTTCTTATTCCCTGTGAGCTTCCAAATAACTTTCTGCTTCCCTCAGAAATCTTCAGCTATCTTCACTTGATTCATGGAAGGAAAGGTCAGTCCAGTCTGAGAATGGCCATGTTCAGAACCTGGAAAAAAGTGAGTTGTTTTAGTTCAGGGGAAAGTTGTATGTGGTTTGACATTACAGTTTTGCCTTTTCTGAGCTAATCATTTAGATCAAGAATTGGCAAAGCTTTTCTGTAAAGGACCAGATAGTAAATGTTTTAGGGTTTGCATGCCATATCCTCTGTGTTACAGCAATTCTAGTCTGCTTTGTAGTTCAAGAGTGGCTGCTGACCATGTATAGAAACGTGAGCATGGCTGTGTTCCAATGAAATTGTATTATCACTGAAATTAAAATTATGGATACTTTTATGTATCCTGCAATATTTATTTATTTATTTATTTTTAAGTTTATTTTGAGAGAGAGAGAGAGAGAGCATGAACAGGGAAGGGCAGGGAGAGAAGGAGAGTGAATCCCAAGCAGGCTCCATGCTGTCAGCATAGAACCCGATGGGTTCTCGATCTCAGGAACTGTAAGGTCATGACCTGAGCTAAAGTCAAGAGCCAGATGCTTAACTGACTGAGCCACTCAGGTGTCCCTTGAAATATTTATCTTAATTTTTTTCAACTATTTTAACATGTAAAAGTTATTCTTAGAAGCTATACAAAAACAAAGGGCCATGGTTTGCTGACTCCCAGTTTAGATGATGATTGCACAAATGATAAGCTCTAAGAAAAGAAAGTAATGTTTTACTGCTTGAAATAGAAGTTTTTCAACTAGGGTGAGACTCTGGATTAGGCAGAGGGAAGGAGAATCCAAAAATGTTTCAAAGACTCAACTATGTTTTGAGGTCACATATTCTAAAATGCTTAAAAATATATCACCAGAATAAGAAAATACCCATATTTTTCTTAGCGATACATTGAGTTTTTAAGTGTGATAAAATTTACCATTTTAATCCATTTTTAAATGGACAATTCAGTGCCATTAAGTTCATTTATAATATGTGCAACCAATACCATGATCCATTTATTAAACTTTTTCCATCATCTAAAGCAGAATCTCTGTTAAGTTTTAAAAATATTTATTATTTTTTGTTATTATTATATTTTATTTTTATTTTTAATTTTTTTATATGTAATTTATTGTCAAATTCGTTTCCATACAACACCCAGTGCTCATCCCAACAGGTGCCCTCCTCTATGCCCATCACCCACTTTCCCCTCCCCCCCACCCCAGATCAACCCTCAGTTTGTTCTCAGTATCTAAGATTCTCTTATAGTTTGCGTCCTTACCTCTCTGTAACTTTTCCCCCCTTCCCCTCCCCACCCCCCATCTTCTGTTGAGTTTCTCAGAATCCACATATGAATGAACATATATGGTTTGTCTTTCTCTGCCTGACTTACTTCATTTAACACTCTCCAGTTCCATCCACGTTGCTACAAATGGCCAGATTTCATTTTTTCTCATTGCCAAGTAGTATTCCATTGTATATATAAACCACATCTTCTTTATCCATTCGTCAGTTGTTGGACATTTAGGCTCTTTCCGTAATTTGGCTATTGTTGAAAGTGCTGCTATAAACATTGGGGTACAAGTGCCCCTATGCATCAGCACTTGTGTATCCCTTGGGTAAATCCCTAGCTGTGCTGTTGCTGGATGATAGGGTAGATCTATTTTTAATTTTTTGAGGAACCTCCACACTGTTTTCCAGAGCAGCTGCATCAGTTTGCATTCCCAATTATTTATTTATTTTTGAGAGAGAGAGAGAGAGAGAGCGAGAGAGCGCGCGCGCGCACACCTGTGAGCAGGATTGGGGGAGGGGCAGAGAGGGAGACACAGGATCCGAAGCAGGCTATGAGCTGTCGGTACAGAGCCCAACACAGGGCTTGAACTCACGAACCGTGAGATGACCTGAGCCAAAGTCGGACACCTAACCGACTGAGCCACCCAGGTGCCCCAGAATCTCTTCCTGTTAAATATTAACTCCCCAGTACCTGTGGTGACCTCTGTTGTCTTTTCTGTTTCTATTCTAGGCACCATATAAGTGGAGCCATGCAATAATTGTCCTTTTTAGTCTGGCTTTTTTCACTTAGCTTAAGGTCTTCCACGTTCATCCATGTTATAACATGTTATCAGAATTTCATCCTGTTTTAAGGTTGAATAATCTATTGTATGTGTTATACCACATTTTGTTTATCCATGTGTCTGTTGGTGGACATTCGGGTTGTTTCCACCTTTTGGCTATTGTGAATAGTGCTCCTATGATTATTGGTGTGCAAATATGTTTGAGTTCCTGCTTTTAATTCTTGCATGTATATACCTGGAAGTGGAATTAGGGTATATGGTAATTCTACTTTTCACTTTTTAAGGAAACTCCATGCTATTTTCCACAGAGGCTGCACCATTTTATCATCCCATGGGCAATGCTCAGAGGTTCCACTTTGAATAGGGAATATTAGAGTATGTGGACTCAAAACATAGTTCCTCTAAACATTTTTAGATTCTACTTTCCTCTGTCCCTTGGCAGAGTCTCACTCAACTTGACCAATTCTATTTAGAACCACAAATCATTCCTTTCCTCACCAACATTTACTTGAAAATTCCTTTTTAGAATAATAACCATCCTAATGGGTGTGAAGGAATATTTTGTGATTTAGATTTGCATTTCCCTAGTCATATTGAGCATCTTTTCATGTGGTTAGTGGCCATTTTCGTATCTCCTTTGCAGAGACATCTCTTAAGTGCTTTGCCCAGTTTTTAACTGACCATTTTGTTGAGTTGTAGGAAATTTTTATATACTCCGGATATTAGTTTCTTATCAGAGGAAGAAAATTTGCAAGTATTTTCTCCTCTTTTGTGGGTTTTCTCTTCATTCCCTCTTTTGTAAAGCAGGCTTCGTGCTCAGTGTGGAGCCTAACATGGGGCTTGAACTCATGACACTGAGATCAAGAGTCCGATGCTTAACTGACTGAATCACCCAGGCACCCCTCTTCACTCCTTGATGGTATATCTTGGTGCACAAAAGTTTTTAAATGTAAGTCTAATTTACCTATTTGTCTTTCGTTGCTCTGTTTTTGGTGTTATTACCAAGAAATTGTTGCCAAATCCCTTGTTATACAAAGCTTTCCCCCTCTGTTTTCTTCTAAGAGTTTTATAATTTTTGTTTTTACATTTAAGTATTCCATTTTGAGTTACTTTTAATGTATGATGTAAGGCAAAGATCCAGTTCATTCTTTTGCATGTGGATATCCAGTTTTCCCAGCATCATTTTCCCACTTACTGTTTTTTGATTTTATTGAAAAAATTTAATTCCAGTATAGTTAACATACAGTGTTATATTAGTTTCAGGTGTACAATATAGTGATTCGACAATGTCATACATCACTGGTGCTCATCACAAGTGCACATCTTTTTTTTTTTTTTAAACAGTTGGGACAAGTGCACATCTTAATCCCAATCACCTATTTCACACATTCCTCCCCCTACCCCCTCTGGTAACCATCAGTTTGTTCTCTACAGTTAAGAGTCTGTTTCTTGGTTTGTGTGTGTGTGTCTCTCTTTTTCCCTTTGTTCATTTGTTTTGTTTCTAAAATTCTACATATGAGTGAAAACATACGGTATTTGTCTTTCTCTGACTTATTTCACTTAGCCATTATACTCTCTAGCTCCATCCATGTTATTGCAAATGTCAAGATTTCATTCTTTTTCATGGCTGAATAACATTCTATTGTGTGTATGTATGTGTGTGTGTGTATACACACACCAAATCTTCTTTATCCATTCATCTGTTGATGGATGCTTGAGCTGTTTCCATATCTTGGCTATTATAAAATAATGTTGCAATAAACATAGGGTGCATATATCCTTTCAAATTAGTGTTTTTATATTCCTTGGGTAAATACTCACTAGTGGGATTACTGGATTGTAGGGTAGTTCTATTTTTAACTTTTTGAGGAACCTCGGTACTGTTTTCCACTGTGTCTGCACCAGTTTGTATTCCCACCAGCAGTGCATGAGGGTTCTTTTTTCTCCACATCCTCCCCAACACTTGTTTCTTGTGTTTTTGGATTTTAGCCATTCTGACAGGTACGAGGTGATGTCTCATTGTAGTTTTGATGTGCATTTCCCTGATGATGAGTGATGTTGAGCATGTTTTCATGTGTCTGTTGGCTATCTCTATGCCTTGTTTGGAAATGTCTGCTCATATCCTCTGCCCATTTTTAAATTGGATTATTTGTGTTTTGTGTGTGTGTGTGTGTGTGTGTGTGTGTGTGTTGAGTTCTTTATTATTTTGGATACTAACCCTTTATCAGAGATGTCATTTATAAATATGTTCTCCCATTTAGTAGGTTATCTTTTAGTTTTGTTGATAGTTTCCTTTGCTGTACACAAGCTTTTTATTTTGATGTAGTCCCAATAGTTTATTTTTGCTTTTGTTTTCCTTGCCTCAGAAGACATATCTAGGAAAATGTTGTTATGGCTGATGTCAGAGGAATTACTGCCTGTGCTCTCTTGCAGGATTTTTATGGCTTCAGGTCTCACATTTAGGTCTTTAATCCATATTGAGTTTATTCTTGTGTATGGTGTAAGCAAGTGGTCCAGATTCTTTCTCTTGCATGTTGCTGTCCAGTTTTCCCAGCATCCTTTGTTGGAGATGGTCTTTTTCCCATTGCATATTCTTACCTCTTGTTGAAGATTAATTGACCATATAACTGTGGATTTGTTTCTGGGCTTTGTATCCTGTTCCATTGATCTGTGTGTCTCTTTGTGTGCCAGTACCACACTGTTTTGATTACTTTAGCTTTGTAATATAACTTGAAGTCCAGAATTGTGATGCTTCTTTCTCAAGATTGCTTTGGCTTTTCTTTCTCAAGATTGCTTTGGCTATTTGGGGTCATCATTGGTTCCACACAAATTTGAGGATTGCTTTTTCTAGTTCTGTGAAAAATGCTGTTGGTAGTTTGATAGGGATTGCATTAAATTGTGTGGATTGATTTGGGGTAGTATGGACATTTTAACATTATTCTTCTAATCCACGAGCATGAAATGTCTTTCCATTTCTTTGTGTCATTTTCAATTTCTTTCATCCCTGTTGTATAGTTTCAAAGTATAGGTCTTTCACCTCTTTGGTTAAGTTTATTCTTAGATATCTTATTATTTTTGGTGTGACTGTAAATGGGATTGTTTTCTCAATTTCTCTTTCCGCTGATTTATTATCGGTGTATGGAAATACAACAGATTTCTGTAGATTGACTTTGTATCCTGTGACTTTACTGAATTCATTTATCAGTTCTAGCAGTTTTTTGATGGAGTCTTTCAGGTTTTCTACATAGAGTATCATGTTATGTGCAAATAGTGAAAGTTTGACTTCTTCCATGTTGATTTGGATGCCTTTTATTTCTTTTTGTTGTCTGATTGCTGTGGCTAGGATGTCCAGTACTGTGTTGAATAAAAGCGGTGAGAGCAGACATCTCTTTCTTTGTCCTGACATTAGGGCAAAGGCCCTCAGTTTTTCCCCATTGAGTTTGATGTTAGCTCTGGGTTTTTCATATATGGCCTTTATTATGTTGAGGTATGTTCCTTCTAACCCTACTTTTTTTAAAATCATAAATGGATGTTGTACTTTGTCAAATGCTTTTTCTGCATCTATTGAAATGCTCATATGGTTCTTATCCTTTTTCTTATTGATGTGATGTATCATGTTGATTAATTTGTGAATATTTTAAAAGTATTTATTTATGACAGAGATGGGGAGAGGTAGAGGGAGAGAGAGAAAGAATTTGAGAATGAGTGGGGAAGTGGCAGAGAGAGAGAGGGAGACAGAGAATCTGAAGCAGGCTCCACACTGTCAGTGCAGAGCCTGACATGGTGCTGGAACTCAGGAACTATGAGATCATGACCTGAGCCAAAGTCAGATGCTTAACTAACGGAACCATCCGGGCACCCTGATTAATTTGTGAATATTAAACCACGCTTGTAGCTTCAGAAATAAATACCACTTGATTGTGATGAATGATTTTTTTAATGTACTGTTGGATTTGGTTTGGTAGTATTTTGTTGAGGATTTTTTTTACCTATGTTCATCAGAGATACTGGGTATAGTTCTCTTTTTTTGTGGTGTCTTTATCTGGTTTTGGTGTCAGGGTTATGCTGGCTATATAGAATGAATTTGGAAGTTTACTTTCTTTTCTATTTTTTGGAATAGTTTGAGAAGAACAGGTATTAACTCTTCATTAAATGTTTGGTAGAATGTACCTGTGAAGCCATCTGGTTGTGGACTTTTGTTGGGAGTTTTTTGATTACTTATTCAATTTTATTGCTGGTAATTTGTTCAAATTTTCCGTTTCTTCCTATTTATGTTTTGGTAATTTATATGTTTCTAGGAGTGAATTCATTTCTTCTAGGTTGTCCCATTTATTGGCATATAGCTTTTCATAATAGTCTCTTATAATTTCTTACTTCTGTGGTGTTGGTTTTATTTCTCCTCTCTTATTTGTGATTTTATTTATTTGGGCTTTTCTCTTTGTCTCTTTTGTAAGTCTTGCTAGAGGCATATCAATTTTATTGAATTTTTGCCAAGAACCAGCTCCTGGTTTCATTGATCTGTTCTATTGTGGGTTTTTTTTTTTTTTTTTTGGTATCATTTATTTCTGCTCCGATTCTTATTTCCTTCTGCTGGTTTTAGGTTTTATTTGTTCTTTTATAGCTCCTTTAGGTGTAAAGTTAGATTATGTGCGATTTTTCTTCCTTCCTCAGGTAGGCCTTTATTGCTGTAAACTTCCCTCTTAGAATAGCTTTTGCTGCATCCCAAAGGTTTTGAACCATTGTGTTTCATCTTCATTTGTTTCTGTGTACTTTTAAATTTTATTTCCTGGTGACCTAGTCATTGTTTAATAGCATGTTATTTAACCTCTATGTATTTGTGCTCTTCCCAGATTTTTTCTTGTGGTTGACTTCTGGTTTCATAGTGTGGTCAGAAATGATGCATGGTGTGACTTTGATCTCTTTGAATTTCTTGAGGCCTGTTTTGTGGCCTAATATGTGATCTGTTCTGGAGAATGTTCCATGTGCACTTGAAAAGAATGTGTATTCTGTTATAGGATGGAATGTTCTGAATATATCTGTTTAATCCATGTGGAGAATGGATGATGCTTTGGGGATTTAAAAAATTTTTTTCAATGTTTGTTTAGTTTTGAGAGAGAGACAGAGACAGAGTGTGAATGGGGAAGGAGCAGAGAGAGAGGGAGACACAGAATCTGAAGCAGGCTGCAGGCTCTGAGCTGTCAGCACAGAGCCCGATGTGGGGCTCGAACTCACGAACCGCGAGATCATGCCCTGAGCCGAAGTCGGACGCTTACCGACTGATCCACCCAGGCTCCCCGCTTTGGGGATTTCTTAAACTATTATCTCTACTTTGGAGTATGTTTGGAAATCTCATAATAAAAACTTGAAGGAAAAGCCATCATTCAAGTATGAATTTTATTGTTATTGTTTGAATGTTCTTATTTTCAAAATAACTGATTTAAGTCATTATTTTGATTTCTGTCACTTATTTTCTCTTTGTTTTAGGGAATATTGTGATTTTTTTTTTGCAACATCCAACTATGCTATGCTTTTGCTTTTTCCTAAGATAGAAAAAGAACCTGTTTATTTTTTTTTTGTTGTTATGTTTTTGATAGTCTCACTCTTGCCCTCAGTGCTCTTCTTGCCTCTAGAAGTTGGTAAAGTTGATTCTTGTGAATTCTTCAGTGTTGAGTGTAAATGTGCCATGATTTCTAAACCTCAATTACTTGAGGGAGCTTTGAAAAATGTATAGAAATGCAGACAGATTCACTACGACTTTGTTCTCAGAAGTGATTGGGATGCAGCTGGATTTGGGAATCACTAAGTATTGAGCAATTCTTCTGAAAGGGCATAGAAAGCACAGCTTTTTGTACTCTCTCCTGCCACCTTGGAGAACATCCTGCCTTAGTGGGAGGAGAGCAGGACTTAAAGTCAGAAGTTCCAGGCCAGTTAGTAGACCTAGATGACCATGGCTGAACTTCACTCTTAGAAATAACTTCACTCTTACAAAGATGAGACTGAACTGTGCTGCCGTTGAGCTCCCTGAATGTGTTAGTTATTCCATGATAAGATTTGGGCTGCTGTCAGCTTCAACCTGGGAGAGAGAGATTGATCACTAGAATGAGGGGATTAATGTGGATTCCTCCTGTGTACAGAAGGAGAAGATATTTACATACCTGTATTAGGTTGATTACATTTTAGACTAATCACTCAAGGAAAATAACCACAAATTCCTTGAGTGTGTGTGTGTGTCTGTGTGTGTGTGTGTGTGTGTGTGTGTGTGTGTTGTGGGGGGTGATGGTGCAGAGGGGAGAAGTTTGCTTTATTTTTCTGCTTATTTATTTAAATGAGCATAAAGCATACTATAGTTACTTTCTACATTTCTTTTTTTAAATTATTTTATTTTTTAAAATTTACATCCAAATTAGCATATAGTGCAACAGTGATTTCAGGAGTAGATTCCTTAGTGCCCCTTACCCATTTAGCTCATCCCCCCTCCCACACTCCCTCCAGTAACCCTCTGTTTGTTCTCCATATTTAAGAGTCTCTTATATTTTGTCCCCCTCCCTGTTCTTATATTATTTTTGTGTCCTTTCCCTTATGTTCATCTGTTTTGTCTCTTAAAGTCCTCATATGAGTGAAGTCATATGATATTTGTCTTTCTCTGACTAATTTCACTTAGCATAATACCCTCCAGTTCCATCCATGTAGTTGCAAATGGCAAGATTTCATTCTTTTTGATTGCCGAGTAATACTCCATTGTGTGTGTGTGTGCATGTGCGTGTGTGTGTGTGATATATATATATGATACATCTTTATCCATTCATCCACCAATGGACACTTGGGCTCTTTCCATAGTTTGGCTATTGTTGATCGTGCTGTTATAAACATGGGGGTGCATGTGTCCTTTTGAAACAGCACACCTGTATCCCTTGGATAAATGCCTAGTAGTGCAATTGCTGGGTCATAGGGTAGTTCTATTTTTAGTTTTTTGAGGAACCTCCATACTGCTTTCCAGAGTGACTGCACCAGCTTGCATTCCCATACTTTCTACATTTCTAAAAGAAAAATTCAATCTCTTCTTGGATGGTCTAGTGGAACAGCAACCTTGACATATTTAATAAAGTTAAGTACTGTATAATGAGCTTTTCTTTTGAGGCCTTTAAGAGTGTTCAAATATGCCTTGTTAGCTTACTCAAGCCAAATTGGGAGGGTCAAAAAGATGTTGGCAGCCTGTGGAATCCTGAGGCTTCAGGCACTGAGCTTAGCCCCAATCACATCCAGGGGTTAGTGGGCAACTAATAGATCCCTGTCTTCTTAAAAAAAATCTGAGATTCAGAAGGGATTTGAGAGATTTTCAGTGCTGCCCACCCTTTTGCAGATGACAGAACAGAGAGCCCTCTGATGCTGCACATGGGCATTTTCCATTTACTTGGTCTCTCTAAGGATGGCAGCACCTTCAAAACATAGAACGTACTTCCCTGCCGGAAGCCACATCTTTCAGTGGTGACACCCATAGGCAACCCCTGTGGTCTTTTGCTTGTTTTGGAGAGGTGCAGCTTGACTGCTTTTGTTGTTACAATACTGGGTGGTCTGCCAGTAAGCACGTAGTATAAATAACAACTAATAAATAATTTTACAGCAGAGGTCCTAAATCTTTCCAGATAGTGCACTGGTGCGTGGCTGTTAAATGCCAGACAGATCCTAAGAAAACAGTAACTTTAACCCATCCATTTTTTTTTTTTTACATACATGGCACATTGTTGTCATAAAATTTTCCTTAGGTTTTAATGGCTTAAGGGAAAAAATACACGCATAAAAACACATGTACACAAACAACCCACATATGCACAGCTACTCTAGCTGGCTACACGATAACTTCTGTTTTTAGAAATTGCCAATTTTATATGTTTCCGAATTTTTCTTCTAGTTTGGCTACAATACATTATTTTGTACAGTGGTGAATTTGAACAGACTTAATTTTTTTGGAATAAGAGTGTGCTGGACCACACCCTTGCGTTTTTTTGAGTGTCCAAAATTATGAGAAAATGAATTGGTTTCACTCATTTTATAGTTTCCTACCTCCTTTTTTTTTTTTTTTTTTTAAAGTAGGCTCCATGCCCAGCACAGAGCCCAGTGCAGGGCTTGAACTCAGTGACCCTGAGATCATGACCTGAGTTGAGATCAAGAGACAGATTCTTAACCAACTGAACCACGCAGGCACCCTTAGAGTTTCCTACCTCTGACAGCCAGTTACCTGAGCCCTGTACCATCTAGGATCTTTGGGTTTCCAGCTGAGTTGGAGGTAGGATTTTGTTCTCATCCCTCCCCCATGAAATTTCCCAGGCTTCTGCTGCTTCAGCTGTAATTTGGGGATAATAATACCTATGGATAGAGTTATTTTAAGGATTGAGTGTGGTGGCTTCCATGAGCTCCCCCAGCATAGGCTTTCAATATGTGTTTCGTGTCTTCACCTTCTGTATTTATGTCTTATATCTTCTTCTGTTGAAATTCTGCCCACAGCAAAGCCTGTTTTCTCATGAAGCCATCTTGTATTGGAAGGAAGTCCCGCTGCTCTGTATTTTCAGAGTGACTGTGAAACCTCTCCCATACAGTCTTTTGGTGCGATGGCTTTCACTATGGTGATTACGGGAACCTGTCTGTATGCCTCTGCACCCCCAACTCTGGCCAGGCCAGTGGGCAGAAAGCAGAGGGCAGAGGCAGAGGCTGACTGAGCCCTGCATTTCCTGCAGGGCATTAGCAAATGCACACACAGCAGGTGTGGTCACGGATAGGCTCTCAGCAGATGTGTGGGTCAGTTGTAAAAATAAATCTGCAGAACAGTACGTGCTCACAAGGTGCTTGTCTCCCTCATCCTTCTGCTTCCAGCTGCTGATGCCTCTCTCCAGTTCTCTCACTTGGAGGCTCTGCTCTGCCACCTGAGGAGGCTTGACCTCCCCAGGAGGTCAGGTTTGTAGAGCAGTGGTTAATTAGAGCCAGCCTGGCTATTTAAGAGATGTGTGTTATGGGTGGAATTGTGTCCCCCCCGCAAAGACATTGCAGTCCTAATCCAGGACCTCAGAATGTGACCTTATTTGGAAGTAGGGTCTTTACAGAGGTAATCAAGGTTACATGAGGTCATTAAGGTGGGCCCTAATCCAACATGACTGGTGTCCTTATTAGAAGAGACAGACAAGTACAGGGAAAGAATATGTAAAGGTACAGAGAGAGCAATGTTTACAGGCCAGGGAATGCTTGAGAATTCCCCAGACTAGGAGAGAGACATGGAACAGATTCTGCCCTGTTGCCCTCAGAAGGAACCTACCCTGCCGATGCCTTGATTGTGGACTTCTAGCTCTAAAACTGTGAGATAATACATTTCCAGCATGTGGTACTTTGTTATGACAGCCCCAGGAAACTAGTTCATTGCGTGAAGCAGGCAAGTCTATTAATCTTTTCAGCTTTATTTCCTTATCTATAGGATGATGTGACCAATCATAACTATCTGAGAGGGTTCTTCCGAGGTTCAAATAGTGCCTGGCATTTTGGGAAGACCTTTATTAATGGCGTTCCTTGACGATTTACTCCTTAGACTCCTGGCCTTCCTCAGCCCTGGACCACTTAAATTTGGCAGTCCCTGGTTGCATTTCTCCAGAAGCTCTTCAGCCGGGTTCTGGTTTCTGTGACCATGAGATTTAGAAGCCTTAGCTTACAGCGAATCATTTTCCAACAGGAATCCGGTTCAGTTAGGGGTTTCATTTCCTGATGAAGTGCTCAGTCAAGTAATCTGTAAAACTTTCTATCCTCTTAGTATGTGTTAACGGGCAGAGGCCCCACCCCTTTCAGGTAGCCATGTTAACTGAGAACTTTTGTCATATATAATCTTTATGTACCTATTGATTTCCTTACTTTTATTTTGTTCATTTCAACTGGAGTATAGTTGACATGCAGTATTAATTTCAGGTGTGCAGCAGAGTGATTTGACAGTTACATACATCATAAACTGCTCACCATGATTAGGGTAGTACCATCTGTCACCTTACAGAGTTATTACATTATTATTGGCATATTCCTTATGCTGTAATTTACATCCCCTTGACTTATTGCTGGAAGTTTGCACCTCTTAATCCCCTGTACCTATTTTACCCACCAGTTTGTTCTTTTTATTTCTAAGCCTGTTTTTGTTTTGTTTTTTAGATTTCATATATAAATGAAATCATATGGTATTTGTCTTTCTCTGACTTATTTCACTTAGCATAGCTACATCTAGGTCAATCCATGTTGTTGCAAATGGCAAGATCTCATTATTTTTTATGGCTGAATAATATTCCTTTGCATATTTATATACATCCTTATCTGTGTATCTGTCGAAGGACACTTACATTGCTTCTATACCTTGGCTATTGTAAATAATGCTGTACTAAATACAGGGGTGTGTATATCATTTCAAGTTAGTGTTTTGTTTTCTTTGGGTAAATACCCAGAGTTAGAATTGCTGGATCATATGGTAGTCCGTTCATTCGTTTCTTTCTTTCTTTCTTTCTTTCTTTCTTTCTTTCTTTCTTTCTTTCTTTCTTTTTATTTTTGAGAAACGTTCATACTGTTTTCCATGGTGACTACATCAGTTTGTATTCCCACAATCCAGCACACAAGGGTTCCCATTTATCCACTTCTTTGCCAACACTTGTTATTTCTCATCTTTTGATATTAGTTATTTTGATGGGCGTAAGATGATACCTCATTTTGGTTTTGATTTACACTTCCTTAATGATGAGTGGAGTTGAGTATCTTTTCATGTGTTTCTTGGCCATCTATATGTCTTTGGAAAAATGATGATTCAGGTCCTCTGCCTATTAGTTAATGGAGTGGGGTGGCTTTTAAAAATTTTTTGATGTTGAGTTGTATGGGTTCTTTATATACTTTGGATATTAACCCTTTATGGACAATATCATTTGCAACTACTTTCATTCAGTAGGCTGTCTTTTATTTTGGTGATGGTTTTCTTTGCTGTGCAAAAGTATCTTCCATCATCTCCAGTATCTTCCATTAATGTCTTCTAGTTTTCAGAGTACGGATCTTTCACTTCCTTGGCTAAATTTATTCCTAGGTATTTTATTTTGGTGATGGTTTTCCTTTGCTGTGCAAAAATTTTTTAGTTTAACACTGTCCCAATTGATTATTTTTGCTTTTGCTGCCTTTGAGGACACAGAGCCAAAAAATATTGCTAAGACTGATGTCCAAGAGGCTACTGCCTATGTTTTCTTTCAGGATTTTTATGGTGTCAGGTCTTAAATTTAGATCTTTAATCCATTTTGAATTTATTTTTGTATATGGTGTAAGAAAGTGGTCCAATTTCATTCTTTTGTATGTAGCTGTCCAGTTTTTCCAGAACTATTTATTGAAGAGACTGTCTTTCCCCATTGTATATTCTTGCCCCTTTTGTCATTAATTGGCCATATAATTGTGGGTTTATTTCCAGGCTCTCTATTCTGTTTCCTTGATCTATGTGTTGATTTTGTGCCAGTACCATACTGTTTTCATTACTACAGCTTTGTACTATATTTTGAAACCAGCCTTTTTCTTTTTTTTTTCTTTTTTTTTTTTTTAAATTTTTTTTTTTTCAACGTTTATTTATTTTTGGGACAGAGAGAGACAGAGCAGGAACAGGGGAGGGGCAGAGAGAGAGAGGGAGACACAGAATCGGAAACAGGCTCCAGGCTCTGAGCCATCCGCCCAGAGCCCGACGCGGGGCTCGAACTCACGGACCGCGAGATCGTGACCTGGCTGAAGTCGGACGCTTAACCGACTGCGCCACCCAGGGGCCCCTAAACCAGCCTTTTTCTTAAGATTGATTTGGCTATTCAGGTTTTCCACGGTTCCCTATAAATTGTAGGATTGTTTGTTCTAGTTCAATGAAAAATGCTTTTGGTATTTTGATGGGGATTGCATTGAATCTATAGATTGCTTTGGGTAGTATAAACATTTTGATAATATTCTTTCCATCTACAAACATGGAATATCTTTCCATTTATTTGTGTCATCTCCAGTATCTTCCATCAATGTCTTCTAGTTTTCAGAGTACAGATCTTTCACCTCCTTGGCTAAATTTATTCCTAGGTATTTTATTCTTTTTGATACAGTTGTAAATGGGATTACTTTTTTGATTTCTCTCCTGATTTGTTACTTGTGGTTATTAGTGATTTTTTATTTTTATTTTTTATAATGTTTGTTTTTGAAAGAGAGAGAGAGAAACAGAACATGAGTGGGGGAGAGGCAGAGAGAGAGGCGGGGAGAAAGAATATGAAGCAGGCTCCAGGCTCTGAGCTCACAGCACAGAGCCTGTCAGGGGCTTGAACCCACGAACCACGAGATCATGACTGAGCTGAAGTTGGATGCTTAACTGACTGAGCCACCCAGGCACCCTGTGATTACTTTTAAATGCCCGTTATTGAAGACTATAGGAGGTAGGACTTGGGTTATTTGGTTATTGTTAGGAGAAAAATGAAAATCTTTGAATTTAGATCTATGAGTCTTTGTGTGTAGGAGGTGGGTCGGGTCTGGAATAGATGTGGGCCTTGGTCTGGCACTGCACCTGTGTGGCCTTGGGCCAGTTCCTTAATCTTTCTGAGTATCTGCTATCTCCTCTTTATAAGGAAGGTGATGATACCTCTTCAAGTGGCTTTTTAAGATTTAAATGAGATAATTTAGGTAAGGAAATGCCTTTCCTTTGTGCTACATACTCAAAAGAGTTCCTTTCCTTCCATTTTCCCATCCCCCAACTGTTACAGTCAGTGGCTTAAGTGTTGGCTACTTTAGGCATGACATGGAGGTTACTTTGGGACAGGTGAGAGCATTGTGTTCTTTATTTTTTATTTAAAAATTTTTTGTAACATTTATTCATTTTTGAGAGTCAGGGAGAGACAGAACATGAGCGGGGGAAGGGCAGAGAGAGAGGGAGACACAGAATCCGAAGCAGGCTCCAGGCTCTGAGTTGTCAGCACAGAGCCCAACGGGGGGTTCGAACTCAAAAACCTTGGGAGATCATGACCTGAGCCAAAGTCAGATGCTTAACCAACCGAGTCCCCCAGGCACCCCATTATTGTGTCCTTTAAATTACAGTCTGTTCAAGGCTGCACACCACCTACAATGCTGAGAACCTTTGAGTGACCTAGTTCAGATTCAAAACTTTTTTTCAACATGGTCCAAAGTGAATTTGATATTCTAGTTAAGGGTCTATTGGTGATAGTATAACTCCTGAGTTACTTAACAAAAAGTTTGGAAGTACTAAATGTGAAGAATGAGACGGGTGTGTGTGTGTGTGTGTGTGTGTGTGTGTGTGTGTGTGTGTCTGCCCGTGTATGGGCATGATGGCTAAAAAAGTAAATTTTCCTATAGCTAGTGCTCTTTAATCATGAGTTGGTCATCTCTATAAATTAAATGTATATTTTTGAAGGTCATGAAGATAAATCTGCATTAATAACTGTGGCTATTTGAGCACTTAGGGTTCAGATAACATCAATAATCTAAAAATCTCTAAGCTTTTTATAAACATCAGTGTAGACTGTATTAATATATAAAACAAGACTTCAGGCTGGGCTTAATTGAATTAGTCATTTAGTATCAAATGAGGAGTCTGCTCTCTAGTTTCACTTGAAAAGAAATGGGGTAGGTAAGGAAAGAGCCATAGAATGTTATGTTTTTGCATCAATTTACTTGTTTTATTAATTTTCTACTCTCAAAGCCATTCTCAGATGGTTCCATTAAAAGGAGAGTGGAATATTTGCCATTTTCCAATGCAAGTAATGATAGATGTTGGGAGAGATTATTCATGCCTTATTATAATCAATATAACTTCATTCTAAAACTACTTTTTGTGCACTTGAAGTCAAACGATCTTTATTCCCTTTGAAAAATAGAAAAAAAACACCCTTTGAATTCCATAGGGAAGAGTTGAAAATACCAAAGGTTTTTATACCTTTCTTTAAATAATTATTTTCACAAACTATGTTCAGATCGGACCCTAGTCTGAGAGGCTATATGATCTGGAAACCAGCATGGAGTGAATCATCATACAGCAAATCCAATTTTCCCATAGGAGTCTCGTTTTAATTAGGGGTTTTATTCCTGACAAAGTGCTCACCATCATATAAATCAAAAATTTGGCCATGGATATGTTATAAAAGTAAAGATACAGCAATATACATCATGTAATAATTTAATATTGTACTCCTACTTATATACAATGAGCATGTATATAGTGTATACATTATTATTCAAAGCCCAAGAGCTTTATAAAATATACATTCAGCATATAAAAATGCACAGCTCTGCCATGGTTTAACGTAAATGAAAGAACTTAATAAACTATAGATTGCTATACAGATGTAAGCTGAAATTTTATTAGGCTTGTGCATATAGCCTAACATAATACATGTGCAATAAGACATTCCTAAATGTCTAGTTAGGACTATTTTTGCGGTCCTTAGAGTTTGGAAGGACATTTGGGGGTCTGGGTGACTCATGAGGTAGGATATGTAGAAGTTTGAATGGATGCTTTTCTTTTGTTAATATTTCTTTGTGCTCCTTTCTATGCTTTGTTTCAAAATGTTTTTATATATGTCTTGTATCCTCATAATCACCTCTTAAGGAAAGACACCATCATTGGCCCTTTGAAGAAGGTGACACTGATGAGCACAGAAGATAAATGACACTATCAGAATCACTTTGTCACTAGGGAGTTGCCAGATGAAACTAAAACTCATCCTTTCTGATTCCTTACTCTGTGTTCCTTCAAATACATCACAAGGACCTGGCATTTGTCTCTCTAGTAATCAGATGTTCTCAAAATTTCAAGGATCTTAGAGCAAATTACCTGGAGCAAATTTAAATTTGGGGTCCTTCTCAAGGGGAACGGTTAGAGCATCTGAAAGTGAGGAGTCCTCATGGAAGACTTCAGTGGTGAGGGTTCACAGAGGAAGAGTCTTGAATCTTTTTTTTTAATGTTTATTTGTGTGTGTGTGTGCGCGCGCGTGCGAGAGAGAGAGAGAGAGAGAGAGAGAGAGAGAGAGAGAGAGAGAGATTGAACAGAATCCGAGGGAGGCTTCATGCTCTGAGCTGTCAGCACAGAGCCCGATGTGGGGCTCCAACTCATGAACCGTGAGGTCATGTCCTGAGCTGAAGTCGGATGCTTAACCGACTGAGCCACCCAGGTGCCCTGAGACTCCTGAGTCTTTACTCTTCCTTCGTGGCCATGGCACGCTGGGCAGGTGGGCAGCCTGAGGAGAACACGCGCCAAGGGGCAGCGGGTCATGTGTCTTTGCCTTAGTGGACTGTCAGGTGATTCTTGTCAGTGCTGCATTGACAAACCCTGAAAGCTCATTAGTTATAATGAAGATTTATCAGTCATACCATGTCAGAGGCTCTTTGTGCCACTGCCATCCCGCAACTTGGCGGTCTTGGAGTTCATCTGTTTCCGTGGGAGAAGGAGAGGGGAGAGAACATGTGGCCAGCCCTGAGTGCAGGGGTGTGATGTGTGGTCTCATGGTCCCGTTTCTTCTCCGTGTGGAGGTGGTTTGCTTCTGTAGTGATGGAATCATGACACTGTCTTCAGTAATATCCTGAGCTGACCACACCTGGCCATCATCTTGGTGACTTTTTGTTTATTTAATAAACGTTTATGGAGTGCTTGTGTGCAAGGCTTTGGTTTGGAAATGTGTTTCAAAGTAGCAATTCATCCCAAAGAATCACTGGAATTGTGTTTCATCCAGTAATCAAAAGTTCTGCATCAGGGCCACTGTTAGCCCGTATGAATCCTTTGTGCAAATTAGAAACAGGCACCCCTTCCTCAATGTTTTACTCCCATCTGTCAGAAAACTGTCATGCTGAGCTTCACTACAATACCTTCACTAAGGTCTCCTGAAAAATTGTCAAAATATATAAACTGACAATATCTCTGAGGTTAACAGTGCCCCCTTAGATGGGTCAGTCTGTCATTCTTGTACAATGCACAACATGCACAACTGTATATGGCAACTTTGTTCCCCTTGCTTCCTCCTATTGACTCTTCATGAAATTCTGCAGATATTCCCCGGTAAAAGTTTTCCCAATCTTTCTTAAACATGGTTGAGAATTCTTTTCGGAGAAGATGATGTCAGTTCTGTTAGGCTACAGGAAAAAAAAAATGTCACTTCTTTTCATTAGGTCAAGTTTCTAATGCCATTTTCCTGAGGCAGGTATCATCCATCTTTAGTCTGATTTGTTTTAAAATTACATCTACTTTCCTTCACTGTTTCTCTGTTCTTTGGCCATTTGCTACATTTTGAAAATATGGAGGTATAATAGTTCTTATTTTAAAAAACTTTCAAATAGGACCTTGATGGAATATCCTCAGAGTGATAGATTCCTGCCCAGGGGCTAAGAATTATTGCCATTATTAGGAAAATGGATTTTTTGTTTGCGGGCATTTGAACTAGACCAAACCAACAGGCAACGCTATTATTTGTTAAATGAACAAATGAATGGATACATTGTGAGGGACATTTAGTCTTAACTGTAAACCAATTGCCCTAAAAAAACCCCCCCAAAACCTGTTTTATGACTGCATGTTATCACAGAAGTCCCCAGACCTAGAAAAAGCCCGTTACTATTTCTTAGAGTTAAGGACCCTTGCTCAAAATGAAGGCGCAATCATGTGTGAAGAAAGGATAGTATGTTTAAAAAAATTCCAGGACTGGTCTAATTACACTTTGATTACTCTCTCCAGGGAGTAATTCTTATTCCTTGGTAGGAAACCACGAGCAAGTCTGACCATTTGGTTTTGTGAAAATAAACTTAGTTTAATTTATTGACACGTTATACATACCTGCCAAATTTTCTCATTCTTTTTCCCTGACATGTGTCTTGCCTGATGGAGTCACTGTAATGCAGTCTATGTGTTTTTAAAGAAATTATGTTTTGCTAAGGAATGTATCAAAATTGTTAAACCATGTTGCACCTTGTTCTCATTAGTCTTTGGAATGCAGCTGCCGGAACAGAAAGGGCAGGGGAGATAGAGACCAGCCGAGGGGTGGCTGCGGGTACTCCCGCCTCTGCTGCTCTCAGGAGGCCCTCTGGGCTGCACTGTGAGCTGCAAGGTCTCAGCCTTCTCTTGGGCAGCTGTGCCAAGAGGTGCAGCCGGGGAGCCCTTTGACCCAAGCCCACTGCAGCTCTGTTAGGTGGCAAACCAACTAACACAAGGAATCCCCCCCCCCCATGCAATCCAGCTGTAATCACTAATCACTTCCCTGTATGCAATTAAGTTGCCAACATCCGGGTTTCTATTGGAAACCCTTGCTAAAGGAAGGCCTGCCTTGGTTCATGAACAGCAGTGGACCCTGAAGAGTGGGCAGATGTTCTAAGTCCTGGTATTTCTACCTGCACCCATGTCTCTTGTCAGTCCTTGCTCTCCGCTCCTGATGCTCCAGCCTGCATTAGGATCCCATGAATCTTGCTTGGACTGCTAGGATACTAACAGCTCCCCCTCCCCCCTGCCCCCATTTCCACCTTCACATTGTAGCCAGAGTGATTATTTGTTTGTTCTTAAAGTTTATTTTGAGAGAGAGAGAGACCATGCGCACCCTTGCATGCACACGAGTGGGGGAGGGGCAGAGAGAGAGGGAGACAGGATCCCAAGCGGGCTCCTCGCTGTCAGCACAAAGCCTGACATCAGGTTCCATCTGATCACCATGAGATCACAACCTGAGCCCAAGTCAAGAGTCAGACGCCCATCCAACTGAGCCACCAAGTGCCCCCAGAGTGATCTTTTAAAGATACTTGGTCTTCTGTACCCTGCTGGGAGGTTCCCAGTCACCTACAGCATAAACTATCTCCTTTGCTTGTTGTTCAAGGCCTTTCAAGGTCTGGCCTCTGCCACCTCATCTAGCCTAATCTCCCAATGCTTCTCACCTGTCATTTTTATGTCCCAGGAATATAGGACTATTGTAATTTTGGAAATATACCTTGATCCCTCAAACTTATGTACCTTTGCTCTTGTTATTTCTTCTTTGGATATTTTCTCTGTTAATGGCCCATCTGGCTAGCTGTCTGTAGCATGAATGCCACCTCATCTTTGAAGGCCTCCCTGATTTCCTCTGCTGATTTAGGCGCTCAGCATTCTGTGCTCCTACTGAGCCTTATGTAAATACAACCATCAAAGCAGTTACTGAGAAGAAAAAATACTTGTTGGTCTTGACTGGACTCTGAGCGCCTGGAGGTTGAGGAGCATAGCTTTTAATTGTATATCCATAAACTATCATGGGAGTTGGCATATAGAAGTTCAATGAATGAATTAAGGAAAGATTGCCAAGGTACTGCTCAGTGAGTGTTCAAAGGCAGTTTTTATTTTTTTATTTTTTAAGGCAGACCTCTCTGAATCCAGCAAATTAATGTAGCAGAATGGAATGGCTTTGGTGAAAAAAGTTAACTCAGTGGAAAATCAGCCACTGTACTTATTGCTTTCTTTTCTATGTTGATGTTATATACTCTTAACCTTAAAAATAAAAAATAAAACTGCCAGTTATTTTACCAGCAAGATGGGTTTACTTGGGAATAGTGGAGAATTGTAATTCAGGACATGTAAGCTGTAGTCAAACCGGAGGCAAGTCCAGAGAACAAAGGAGAGGAAGGCTCTTTCACAGAGGAATGGTGGACATTGGGAAGCTGTTATAAACCAAAAATCCATTGGAGTAAGTGGGAGCTTGAAGTGTAGTGGCTTTTCATTGGCTGAGTTGTGTTTGTCTCTCACTGGCTGGGCTGTTGCCAGGCAAGAAGAAAATCTTTTTTCTCCTGCTGGGGTAGTAAAGATTAGGCTTTTTTTGGTTGGGAATGCAAGGTTACTTCTCTTCCTGTTGGTTCTGCAAAGGGCTGCAAAGAGTGGTGTGGCACAGGAGTTACCCTTCTGGTTTCTGAACTGCATTTTTATTATCTTATCGTATCGTATCGTATCGTATCTTATCTTATCTTTTCTTATCTTATCTTATCTTATCTTGAGACACATGCTCTACTGACTGAGCCAGCTAGGTGCCCTTCAACTCCATTTTGTTTATTTAAGAGAGCACATGTGAATGGGGGAGGGGTGGAGAGAGAGAGAGACTTAAAAAATGTTTGTTTTTGAGAGAGAGAAAGAGAGAGAGAGAGAGAGAGAGAGAGAGAGAGTGTGTGTGTGTGTGTGTGTGTGTGTGTGAGCAGGGGAGGGGCAGAGAGAGAGGGAGAGAGAGAATCCCAAGAGGGTCCATATTGTCAGCATAGAGCCTGACATGGGGCTCGATCTCAAAAATGTGAGATCACGACCTGAGGCAAAATCAAGAATCAGAAGCATAACTGACTGAGCCACCCAGGTGCCCGAGAGAAAGAGAGAGAGAGAGAGAAGAGGGAGAATCTTTAGCAGGCTCCATGCTTAGTGTGGAGCCTGATCCAGGGCTTGATCCCTTGACCCTGGGATCATGACCTGAGCCAAAAATCAAGAGTGGGACACTCAACTGACTGAGCTACCCAGGTGCCCCTCAACTCCATTTTATTATTTTTTATTAAAATTAATTTTTGAGAGAGAAATCACACAAGTTGGGAAGGGGCAGAGAGAAAGACAGGAAGACACAGAATTGGAAGCAGGCTCCATGCCCTGAGCTGTCAGCGCAGAGCCAGACGTGGGGCTTGAACCCACAAACTGTAAGACCATGACCTGAAGTTGAATATGTAACCAACTGAGCCACCGAGGTGCCCTTAATTTTTTTAATTGTTTATTTATCTTGAGAGAGAGGGTGTGCGGGGGGGGGGGGGCCAGAGAGAGAGAGAGAGAGAGACAGACAGACAGACAGACCTCCAAGCAGGCTCTGTGCTGTAGGTACAAAGCCTGACGTGGGGCTCAATCCCACGAACCATGAGATCATGACCTGAGCTGAAACTGAGTTGGTTGCTCACCTGACTGAGCCACACAGGTGTCCCATCTCTCAACTCCATTTTATTTTTTATTTAAAAAAACTTTTTTTTTTTAACATTTATTTATTTTTGAGACAAAGAGAGACAGAGCATGAACGGGGGAGGGGCAGAGAGAGAGGGAGACACAGAATCGGAAGCAGGCTCCAGGCTCTGAGCCATCAGCCCAGAGCCCGACGCGGGGCTCGAACTCACGGACTGCGAGATCATGACCTGAGCCGAAGTCGGACGCTTAACCGACTGAGCCACCCAGGCACCCCATAACATTTATTCATTTTTGAGAGAGAGAGACCTTGAGTGGGAGAGGGGCAGAGAGAGAGGGAGACGCAGAATCTGAAGCAGGCTCCAGGCTCTGAGCTGGCAGCACAGAGTCCGATGCGGGGCTTGAACCCACAAACTGTGAAATTGTGACCTCATGACCCCGTAAGCCGAAGTCAGAGCTTAACCGAATGAGCCACCCAGGTGCCCCTCTCAACTCCATTTTATTTTATTTTATTTTATTTTATTTTATTTTATTTTATTTTATTTTTTCAACGTTTTTTTATTTATTTTTGGGACAGAGAGAGACAGAGCATGAATGGGGGAGGGGCAGAGAGAGAGGGAGACACAGAATCGGAAACAGGCTCCAGGCTCCGAGCCATCAGCCCAGAGCCCGACGCGGGGCTCGAACTCACGGACCGCGAGATCGTGACCTGGCTGAAGCCGGATGCTTAACCGACTGCGCCACCCAGGCGCCCCCCTCAACTCCATTTTAAATGAGGTTTTCTTTAATTCATTTTCACAGCTCAGAATCACCCCAAGGAAGGCTCTGTTCAGGGTCACTTTTGGAAGTCTGCCAGTGACTCAGGACTGGCCAGGAGCTCATGCCCTTGGACCTTCTATCTTATGTGTTTCAATGTACTTTGCAGAGGTTTTCACAGACTGGTTGCTTGCCCTGATGTATCAGCACTCCTGCTAGGACTCCAGATTTGGGTTTCCTTGGGCACCATCTCCGGGGAAGGTATTTTTATTATCCGGTAAAAATTGCTAAGGAATTCTAAGACCTGTGCTGACTCCATCAAGCTCCATTTTGTAGTGAGATATTTTCTTGTCTTGGTGTTTCAAGTTACAAAGGTCTGTATTTTCTCCAAATTTGGGGGCAAGTTGTATCTTCATTGCTTGGACTTCTTCATTTTGTGGCCTGTGGCCGGTTTTGGCTGAGCTGGGTGGATAGGGGGCTCTGTGTCCGCACCTTTCAGGCTGCCCTTGAGAGCAAGAATCTTGAGTCGTCATAATGCAGCTCTCTGACCTCAGTGAGCATGTGGGGTGAAGCATGAGAGGGGTCTCTCACTTGTACTGGTCCCCTTTATGGATTTTCAGAGGCCCATGGAGCTGGGAGTCTGATGGGATGGGGTTTCCTCCTCCCCTGGCGAGGACAGTCCAGCTCGCTCAGTCTTCAGGAACCCAAGGCCTCTTAACTTTGAGTGTGGCAAAATGTAGAGGAAAGGGTTTCGGAGTTGCGCAGTGCTGAATGAGAGTCTTCATTCTGGCACTTACTGTAGGAGCTTGGGCGCCTGGGTGGCGCAGTCGGTTAAGCGTCCGACTTCAGCCAGGTCACGATCTCGCGGTCCGTGAGTTCGAGCCCTGCGTCGGGCTCTGGGCTGATGGCTCAGAGCCTGGAGCCTGTTTCCCATTCTGTGTCTCCTTCTCTCTCTGCCCCTCCCCCGTTCATGCTCTGTCTCTCTCTATCCCAAAAATAAATAAACGTTGAAAAAAAAAATTAAAAAAAATAAAAAATAAAAAAATAAAAACCAAAACAAAAGACACAAAACACTTATAAGATAGGGCCTATGCTCCTTGCTGCAAGGTTGCTGTTAGGATTAGCTGTGATAGCATTTTGGTAGAGCTCCTGACACGTACCCGGCACTCGAGTTAGCACTCCCACTTGTGAATATTAATTCTGACAGTACATTTGAGAAATACGGGGAGGCAAGAAAGGGAAAGTGGGTTTTGTTGTTATATGGTGGCCCAGCGAAATGGCTGAAATGACTAGTCTCACACTGACCCAGAGAAGGTTCTAGACCTCTGTGAGAAGATCGAGTCTGGCCCCTTCTTCAGGGGGTCTGCTTTAGGGGCCCCTGGGGAAAGGGAGGGGGCAGGACACCTGAGTTCCAGCTCTGGCTTTGCCAGCAACTGCGTGTATGACCTTAGATGAGTCCCTGGCCTTGTATGTCATGCCTCAGATTCCAGATGTGTTTGGAATTGGTGTTTGGAAATTTGGAAATTGGTGTTTGGAGTAAGGCTTTGCTAAAGTGGTTATAGAAATACATTCATAACGTAGATGTGGAAGTGTTGTTAGGAAAATACTGAGGGATATTTTATGACTGAGAATGGGGGTGGGTGGGGCGGTGTCTAACTTGTACCTTCCTGTTTTCCCATTAATTATCAGTCACAAAGAACCGAGAGCATGGATCAGAAGCATTTCTGTTAAAGTGATTTCTTGTAGATGTTGTCGTATCCATTTCCCGAGGTTCTTAGGAAAGGCTTTGAAGTTGGTTTTACACTTGACGCTTGCTCTGCCGTCAGGTGTTGGGCTGGCGGCGGGGCAGATTTGAATTTCACGAGTCTGTAAGTCCATTTATTCCTTAGCGCTCAGATAATGCTCTACTGGGATAACCACATTTTAAAGGTGAAAATCTCTCAGCTATGTTAAAAACGCAGGTGGGAAAGACTGGAAGGTAATATACCAAAATGTTAACTGATGGATGTGTCAGAGTCCTGACTGAATCTCTTTTTTTTTTTTTTTCTTTATACACTCCTGGACTTTGAACCTTTCAAAAATGGGTTTGGCTTTTGGAATCAAAAATATATGTACACCTCCTCCCACAAATCAAATGTAGTGTTATCAATATTAGAAAAATATGGGTTTTCAAAGTTAGTGACTTGTCAGTAAGCTGAAGAGGACTAGTGTATCTGGAAAATCTTAAAAGGCAAGCTTCGCCCAGCCAGAGTGGAAGCTTTCCTGGAGTCCTAGCCCAGAGCGCCCTCCCCTCTCCCTCTGCTGCTCAGAGCTGGGAAGCTGGAACCAGACTGGCCCTTGGGCCAGGCCTTCCTTGGGAGCTGGGTGTTTAGTGAGCCACACACACCAGTTTCGGTGGGTCTGGAGGATTAATGAGCTGCTAAAACGCGACTTCTTCATCTCCTGAAGCTTCCTTTCAAGCTACAGATTCTAAATATGGCCTACCACAGCCATGTACCACATCCTCCTGTACTCACGATTTGTATGCTTATGCACACACTCAAGCAAAGCCTCTGTCCCTCCTGTTGATACCAAGAATTTAAGCCAAAACGTGCGAGAAAATGGCTTTCTGAGTGAGCTCAGCAACCTCAGAGCATGAACATGACTCTGGGCCATCAGGCCTCTCTAAAAAATTCAACTTCATAATTCTGATTTGTTAATCCTAAAGTGTAAACACTTGAGCCGATCAGAATCCATCAATTCCAAAAACTGACGTCCTTGCCTTTCTCAAACAAATTCTACCCCCCACCCCCAGCTTCTCAGACCCTCTTCCCTGGTGGGGGGGTTTATTCCTCTGATCCAGTGTATCACTGAGTCTTGGTGAAAAGGCTCTTGAGTTTAACCCTCTCTTTCTCCACACCCTTGTGTAGGCCTTCATCATTTCATAACCAGACCACTGTAATTGCTCTCTCCACCTCTGGACTCCTCCTTCTCCAGTCTGCACACTATTGCCACATTAATCTTTGGAAGGTAGAGTGGATCAGGTCATTCTCTCAATCCAAAACCTTCTTGGAGCTCTGCATTGCCTTCCCTGAACTAAGCAGATAAGTCAGCCCCTCCTAGTGCAAGCCCCAGGCCCATGCATGTCCCCAGGCCAAGGGCTCTAGCCAACAGAGCCATAGACCATCCCGTCAAGTGCCCTGTGCCTGTTCCGGCCTGAACCTGTGCTCCAGTTCTTCTGTTTGCTGTAGACACCCCTCTTTGGTTTTGCCCACTCACCACTGACATGCACAAGCCTGCCCCTTCTCAGCTCAGGTGCTGTCTTCTCATGAAGTCTGAATTTATCACAAACCCTCCTACCCTCACCTACCTCATGAAAACATGTCTGTTCTTATCTCCTTTCTCTGAAGTCCACTTCATATGCCATGAAATTCTTCTGGCCTTGTTTTAGTAGTAGATTGAATAGTCCGTGTATTAATCTGCTCAACTGATTTGGAATATCCATGGGGGGAGGGGTGCAGAAGTACCTCTTTTGCCTCCGTACGGTCTAGCTGAGTGCCTTGAATCTATATTTGTTGAATGTAATTGAATACTAGACATTCAGAAATGGCTGTTCATGAGGCATCCAGAATAGATTTAAGAAATATGCTAATTTTTCTAACTTTGTGAAGGGTAAAAAGCAAAAATATGATGCTATCCCATTTTAGCTGAGTGCTGTCAAATGATACTTAAGATGCTGAGGCCTGGAGGTCTTTCCTATTTTCCAATTCAACTAGACTTTTAAAAGTGAGTAATTCCCTTGGGCCGCTTGGGTGGCTCAGTTGGTTAAGCGTTCCACTCTTGGTTTCGGCTCAGGTCATGATCTCACTGTTTGCGGGTTTGAGTCCCACGTCGGGCTCTGTGCTGACGGTGCAGAGCCTGCTTGAGATTCTGTCTCCCTTGCTCTTTCTGCCTCTCCTCCACTCGCTCTCTATCTCTCCCTCTCAAAAATAAAATAAACGTTATAAAAATAAAAATGAGTAATTCTCAATGGAAAGTGGAAGCATGGAGAGAGAGGGATGTGTCAGCATTGATGATGGCCCAACATGAGGTTAGATCTCAGCCCATGAGCAAATTATTTAACCGGTAATAGGACCTCAGGTTCTCCATCTGCAAAATGTTGATAATATCTGCCTAAGCTATTGTGCAAGCTGTAGGATGATGGGTAGAAGCATCTAGACAGTTCCCGGCACCCAGTAGGCATGCCCGAGGTGGAATTATGATTATTTTTGTAGCCATTGCACAAGGTTCAGTTGGAAAGTGGAGCATCTGTAAGTGCAGCTGCAGACAGAAAACCAGTCCACGTATTTCAAAAGCTCACCTTGCACAATACCCTTCATTAAAATGTGAGTTGTTTGTACAGCAGAGGGTTGCTTGCCAGTTGACCCTGAAAATGGAGCTTGTGTTCAGGCAGCAAGGGCCGGGTGTGCTCTGCCAGGCTTCACTGTGCATCTCCTTCCTCCTCAGCTGGCTGGCTCTTCAAGCCAGAACAAACAGATGTCTGGTTTCCTGGGATAAGAGGGAAGGATGGGGTCCCATTTGCTCTTTCATCATGTGTGGCTGTGAAGTGCACCAGTAGGAAAGGCTGGGTTCTGCGACCGTGCTAATGGAGCTCTCACATGTGCATGGCTTAAGAACAGAGCTTCAAAAAATTCATCGCTCTCACTGCATCCCTATGGGAGGAAATGACTAAGGAAAGACCAGAGAAAAGAATTGGGTCGCTTGGATAACCGGTAGTTGAGGACCTATCATGTATTGGACATTGCTTTTTGGTACTGGGAACAATAATGATAGTGGTGGTACAGAATAGAAAGATGATAGAGTGTGTGTGTGTGTGTGTGTGTGTGTGTGTGTGTGTGTGTGTGTGTGTTTCAAATCCTGCACTCTACTGAGAATACAGTAAAAGTTTTGGACTTTCTCCAAGACAGACGTGTACATGCACACACCATATTTTGTATAATTCCTGGGGGCTCTCGGATCCCCTAAAGTTCATTTTAAGGACCCTAAAGTTAAGAACCCTTTATTTACTAATTACAGTCTAGTAGAAAATGTTAACATGGGCATTGGATTCAGAAACACCTGGCCTGAGTTTGTGTTCCATACCTTACGTGCTACGTATCTCCTTGAATGAATGAATGACCTTGGATAGCTTGACCTCTCCAAGCCTCAGATACTTCGTGTAGATGAGAATAATGGGAGCCAGATCTCATGGGGCTCTAGTGAAGATGGAGTAAGTTAATAAGCAAAAAAGCTATTAGCGCTCTGCCTGGCATGTGGTAAATGATCAATAAATGATAACTCACTTTCATTAGCCTGCTATAAGGGAGCCACGAAAGTATAGCAGGAGATTAATTCCTATTAGCAGCTGGGAAGAAAATATGAAGCACTGTCTCCAGTTGGGTTCTTGTATCTCAAAGAATTGTGGAAAATGTGGTGGGGTTTTCCATCTCTCTAGACAACAAATTTATGCTGTCTCATGCCTGTTTTTATTTTTATTTTATATTGTATTATATTGTATTTTATATAGAGAGGGTGCAAGTGAGCGAGGGTTGGGGGGGGGAGAGAGGGAGAGAAGTGGGGTTCGTGCTTACCCGATGTGGGACTCGAACTCACGAACTGTGATACTATGACCCAAGTCAAAGTCAGATGCTTAACTGACTGCCACCCAAGCGCTCCTAATGCCTGTTTTTTAAAAGAAAGCAACCACAATGGTATTCCATAGGAGTGGTTCATATATTCCGTTGGAGGGAATGAATCTCCCTCAATGACTGCTAAATGCTAGCAAGAGTTATAATTCATCAGCAATAATTGATATTTTCTTCCTTTAATAATAAAAAGGAGAAGATGATGGTGGTAACAGTTATGAACTCTTGAGGGGTTACTGTGTGGCAGGCATTGTGCTAAGCACTTCACATTTGTGTAAGTTTGTGGTGTCCTTCCTGGTGAAGCTTGACTTTGAAGAGCAGAAGTCCAAAAGAATAAAGGACTTTCACTGGGTGTAGTTGGAGGTCAGCAGGCTGAGTGTGTGTGTGTCTGTGCGTGTGCACGCGCACCTGTGCATGCACAAAGCTTCTTATCACCTTGAGCTCATTCAACTGCTTTCTGCGCCATAAGTTTTTAACATTTTTGGAATGTGCCTGTTGAAAAACGAAGGTTTATCATGCAGAGTGTAAAATTACAACCACCAGCTTCAGAAAAGGATTTCTGAGCTTGGGGGAGAGTTACAATGAACCTCGTAAAGAGTGCAGATGAAAGTCTTTCCCACAGTTACAATCAAAGACACTTTAGGCCACTCTTTCCCCCAAGGAATAGTTGCTTTTTATGACACGTTTTAAAGTTTTATTTCAAAACCAGTCTGCATCTTAAAGCAGAATGTTGTCCGCCCCCCAGGCTGCCACTTACAATGTGGTTTCAGTTTTCTCAATGGTGTTACCAAGTGTCTGGATCTGATGTGAGCTGCTACCCTCATCGGATCCACTCAAGGATTTAACCTGACTTCCTAGCACTCATTGCCAGATCTCTTGCCCACGTCTGTTGTTTTCTTCTGAGAGGCGAGCTTAGAGTTCTCACTGTTACGTTGGAAGGGATCGCTCATGTTTGTCAAGGAAATGGAGGCCTGGAGAAGAAATGGAAGCCAGTTCCATTGGGCTCCTTAGCACACCCAGCACTCAACAGCTCCTCAAATACAAGGAACCAGTTTCTTGCACACATCCTGGGTTGGGATGCTTCCTAATGGTCCTCCATCCCTGTGCACACATGGGTCTACCTGTGTGTGTGTTTTACCTTAAGTACTTAAATATCCTATATCTTTTCTGAAGATGTGGAAACTGAGACTAATCATCTTTCAAAAATAATCTTTCACTGAGCACCTAATGTTGCAGGGAATGACTAATAGTCTGATGGCACCTGGTGTTATAGTCCTGCTGGATCAGTTTCCACTTGTTGTTGTGCAATTTCAGGGTTAGTAAACTCACATCTCTCTTAGGTCAGCTTGCTTCACCCCCACTCCAGGCCTTTCTCCCAGATCTCACTGGCCACTGGCACAAACTTCAGCTTGTTTTGGCCTCTTGATTTTATTGTTTGAAGAATGCTTTAAATGCTCTCTCCACCATCATAAGCCTTCTGACAAGGACTAGACCACAGCTTGGAGTTTGCCCCAATTCAGACTTCACTGAGATGTGTACCTTGCATTTATACAACACACAGGACTACTGCGGGGCACTGTCACTGTGATGGCATTCTGTTTCTTTTTTTTTAAATTTCTTTTATTTTTTTTATTTTAGAGAGAATGTGCACAAGAGGGGGGTAGGGGCAGAAGGACGGAGAGACAGACAGACAGACAGAAAGAGTCTTAAGCAGGCTCCATGCTTAGTGTGGAGCCTGATGTGGGGCTCAATCCCACCACCCTGGGATCATGACCTGAGCCCAAATCAAGAGTCGGATGCTCAACTGACTGAGCCACCCAGGTGCCCCATGCAGTCTGTTTCTTGATAACACTCACTGCTCTCTTGGTTGAGCTTGGTCAGCACACAGCCCCTTTTACCGGCCGCCTGTTACAAATCCTGTGAGCTTCTCATTGCCTGCAGTAGGGAAGGCAAATGATTGTATTGCAGGTGCCATTTGCAGGTTTGAGCAGTGGCCGTCTGAGGTGCTGTGATTAGTAATGTCGGACGTGAGTGGGCAGGGGGAGGTAGACGTGCTGTGTCCTCCACAGCCAAGAGGATGAGGTGTAAACAACTAAGCATGGCTCCCAAGACTCTTCATGATGTGGTTTCTGCCCAGAATCATTTACCACTCCCAGCCTGCATCGTCTCTTCCAGGCACTGTTTCCCCAGCAGCCCTGCCATCGCACCAACATGGCTTTGTATCTGCCGAACATCTGCCCTGAAATCCCTCGCCTCTTGTCTCCCTGTTACCTCCTCACCCCTCAACACTGACACAAGTATTCCTGCTTTGGAAGCCTCCTCACCTTTTTGCCCCCAAGCCAGACCCCACAAATCACCTTTTTCTCCAGTTTCTCATGGCATTCTGTATGCACCTAATATGAACACGTTATAATCACTTAATCACGTGTCTGCTCTCCAGCTAGACGACTTGGTGAGAAAATCGACATTGATTGAGATCCTTCCCAGTGTCCCAGGCACACTGGGAAGCACTGCCCATCCGGGAGGCCCAGTAGGGAAGAAGGAGGATGAGGTTTTGAAGCTGACTTTCTGGGTCCAGCTTTGCTCTTTTACTAACTGAGAGGAGATGTCATTTCTTTGAGGCTCAGGCAATTTTATATCAATTGGGAATCATAATACTTACACCAGGTTATTGAGTGGCTTAGAAGTAGTATTTCTAAAATGTTAGCACATAATATTAAGTCCTCAAATGGTAACTACTCTTATTAGTTATCTGTAGACCAATTCTGTGAGGGATGGTAGGAATTAACTTTTTTTTTTTTTTTTAATGCTGCAACTAAGACTCAAATTGATCAAATACATTATTAAGAGTTTAAGCTCAGGTCAGTATGACTTCAGGGCCAGTGTCCTCTTATGTGCATTTTTTTTTTTTTTTGCAAAAAATAGAAATGGTGTGAAACCTGCAACAGTATAAAGAATTCCGTATCCCCTTCACCTCACCAAGATTTTCTAATTGTTAATACTTTACTTTGATGTTTGGTCCCCCTGCTTCTCTGTATATGGATGTGAACACATATGCAACACACATCTTTTTCTGACAGATGACTCATCACCCCTAATGCTGCCCCAAACAGAAGCCTCTCCTCCCGCATTGTGGTTCAGCCATCCCACTCAGGACGTTGCCATTGATATAATACTTAGCCTGCAACCCACGATCCCCATTCTGATTCCTCAAGTATTCAAACAATACATCTTTTCTTCCTTTCTGGTCCAGGATCTTATCTAGGAACATGTATTGCATTTAGTTACCATATCTCACTAGTTTCCTTTAACCTAGAACTGTTCCTCCTCTTTTCCCTGGGTGTCATCCCCTTGATGGCTGTCCTTCCACCTGAGTCCATCAGATATCTTCTCACGAGTAGACCCAGGCCATGCACTGCTGAGAGGAAACCACAGAAATGCTGCTGAGCTCTTCTGGATGCATCTCATCAAGAGACATGCGATGACCTATCTTATCACCGGTGGGGATAACCTTGATCATCATCTGGGATCTGCCAGATGCCTCCACTGAAGTCACCATTTCCCCTTTGTATTTGATTACAATGGGGAGGTGCTCTGGTATTATATATACTACTATCCTGTTTGCCATTGAAACACCACCCATCAGCTTCAGTATCCATGGTTACCCCCAAATGCATCCACCACTACCATGGTTACCCAAATAGCAATGATCTATTTCCCTCATTTCTATTACATTTATTGCTTTCTACTGTAAGAAAGAGCATTCCCTTCTCCATTTATGTATGTATTTATTTCAGTATGGACTCATGGTTCTATTGAAATCAATTAACTATTATACCATTTTAATCCTCAAATTTTTATATCATTAACTCAAATTTTATCAAAATTTTATGTCATTTTTATCAAAAAATTATTTTTATCATTTTATATCATTTATAATTTTATAATTTTATCAAATTTTTATATCATTAACTATCATTTTAATCTTCAATTTTCCCAAGTTGAGCTCCTTCAAGCTGGCCTTTATGTACTCTTGACATATACCCATCATTTTTTAAAAAATTTTTATTTAAAAAAATTAAAAAAAAATTTTTAACATTTATTTATTTTGAGACAGAGAGAGACAGAGAGAGACAGAGCATGAACGGGGAAGGGTCAGAGAGAGAGGGAGACACAGAATCTGAAACAGGCTCCAGGCTCTGAGAAGTCAGCACAGAGCCCGATGTGGGGCTTAAACCCACGGACCGCGAGATCGTGACCTGAGCTGAAGTTGGTCACTTAACCGACTGAGCCACCCAGGTGCCCCCCCAAATTTTTTTTAAATGTTTATTTTTGAGAGAGAGAGAGACAGTGCAAGTGGGGTAGGGGCACGCGCGCGCGCGCGCACACACACACACACACACACACACACACACACACACACACAATCTGAAGCAGGCTCTGAGGCATCAGCACAGAGCCTGATGCAGGGCTGGAACTAACGAACTGCGAGATCATGACCTGAACTGAAGTCGATGCTTAACCGATTGAGCCACCCAGGTGCTCCATACATATGCCCATCATTAATTAAACATTTCCTTACTTTCTGATACAAGATATGCTAGGCTCATCTAGTATTTTTTTCTGCCCCAATTATGAAATCAACTTTTTTTCTGACAGCTCTGATAACTTTTAGTGGAGGATGATGCCAAAAGATCTGATTGCTGACTGTACTCATCGCTTCTGAATGCACACATGTGCATACCTCTAAATATATGTAGATTATACATGTACACAGAAACAGAGAAAATAAGTATTTCTGCATATATAGAAAACCCATCAGTTCATGCCAATACTGTCAATTCTAATCCAACACTTCAGATGTTCTGATGGCCTCCTTTATATTTTTACAAATCCCTACTCAGAGTGAGAAAACTGGCTCCTTTTATTCTCATATATTTACTTATTGGTTCAATATGACAAACCCTGCTAACTGTTCCAGCTCCCTCTTCTGTCTGCCACCTCCATACCTCCAATCCCTTACTATCTGCTTTCTTCCCTGTGGGTGCACTGTGCCACCAATGTCTTCATGAGGGATGAGGGCCCCCTTTTCTTGAGCACCGATGTCAACAAGTAGAGACAGGAAGTAATATATGTGTGCTTTTATCAGGGAATGGGTACTTTTTCTTTGCTAACCTCAATACCTAACACAGCACATGGCATGGAATATGAGCTTTGAGAATGCTGTATGAATGAATCAATAAATAGGCAAATGAACAAATGAATCAGTAAACAAATGTACTCCTGTGCATTGTTTAATTTGTGAATGCTGTGTTGGAGTTTTTAGAGGATGAGGATAGGATATGTAAGGCCAAATGATCTACTCTACCTAAGAAGATTTCTGTGTCTTGTCACCCCTGAAAGCAGCTTTGGAAGGCTGTGGAGCAAAGGGACCAGATTTGGGAATCTGCCCAAGCAGTCAGAGGAATTGAATAAATGCTAGTTTGGAGTCAGTTGACAGGATGAGGCTTGTCTGTATCCAGTGCACCGGGCATGTGAGGACCCCTCAATCAGCAGATGAAATGATGAGAACAAGTGCAAGGCAAGGCCTGAGCTTCATTGGCTTCATTTTATTTGAGAGGTGTGTGTGTGTGTGTGTGTGTGTGTGTGTGATGTGTATTAGAGCTAATTAATACAATGTAGTACTGCAGTCTAATTAGTTCCCATGCCCTTCCTTGTTTTCTGAAATTCCATTTGGCTTGTGGTTTTCCATGACATCCTCATCCAACTCTATTGGAATGTGCAACATCATGGCACCTATGTTGATTGCTAGTCTAAAGGTGCCAGCGCTTTAGAATCAGTGATTTCTCTTTAATAGTGTAAATAAACATGATTTTAGTTTGGTGGATACTTAAAACCTGTTATCCCCCCATTAGAGTTTACTAATCCCTAACATGGTAACCACCTGTACTATGGGGACAACACATAAATATAACTTATTTTGTTAGAATCATTTTGAGAACAGATTCTGTTGGGTGGCCACTCACATAACTCTCCAGACCCCATCTCTCATGCCTGGTGTCCATTCTGGTGACCAAGAAGCCAGACCTTGACTTAGAAACTCCCCTTGCAGTTGGGGGGTGGCTTTATGATCTTGTTCCAGTCATGAGAAGGCTTATGGGCAGTAGTTTTCTCTTTTCTTTAGTTGCAGAGGGTGAAATTGCCAGTATCCGGAGCTGGAGCTGCTGATACTGTGTTCTCTCAGTGAACTTGGTCTCATAGAATGTCCTCTGTGTTGGAAACAGTCTCCACCTAAAAAAAAAAAAAAAAAAAAAAAAAAGTCTCCACCTTAGATCCTGAAGGACTTGAGGCTTAATGTAGTGTGAATACAAAGAGGAGAAAAAGAGGGGAAGAGCAAAAGCTGGGGAATGTAAGGACAGATGGAATTTGGTAGAAGCTGGGGGAGGCTTAGCCTTGGCTCCTTACACTACTTAGAGGTTCAGAGAAGGAGACCCAGGTCCACTCCTTGTGAATTCCCTTGTGTGGCTCTTGTGGGTGGTCTTTGTAGCTTCTGGGGTCTTAGAGCAGCGTGTCTCAACCTCAGGCTTGAAGTGTTTTCTATGCCTTTTGGTCATTGTGAAGGTTAAGGGAGATAATACACATAAAGAGTTAAGATCTGTGCCTGGCACATAGTGCTTAATAAATGATAGTGATTTGTAAATGTTAACTATTCATCTTGCTATCTCTGAAAGTGTACAAATCTTGTACACATTTTATATCTTTAGGAACAAAAGGCAAAGTCCTGTGGAGAACTCTGTCAGCTGGTCTGATAGAACTGTATGGTGTTTGTTTTCTTCCGTGATGGGAGATGAAAAAAGATTATAGAGAGCCAAGAATTTTATTTTTGTGAAAAAACAAAAACAAAAACAAAAACAAACCACCTTTTTGTTTTTGTTTTTTGTTTTTTTTGAAAGAAGGGCTATCTTCTACCAGAAATCAAGAACGGACTTAACACCCTTGGTGTGTGTATATCTGCCTGTTCTCTCCTAACACCTCCTCATTCCCTAGAACTTTGCCAGCATCTGGGAGGTCCAGTAAGAAATGCTCTTTAAATCCTCAGCATTCTTCCAGAAGCCCAAGGGGTTTAACAAGTTCTGATTTTAGCTAAAACATATAAACCAAAAAAAAAAAAAGTACAATTTATGTAACTTGGTTCTTTATGCCAGAAATATTTGCCTGTTTGTCAAATAACAAAGCATAACCTGAATTTTCTGTTTTTGCTTATTGGGCAATCAGTGTAAAGCAGGATATTTCTTCAGAGATAAGCAAGTGGGCTGCTGTTAACACATCTGATAACATCACATTTCATTGAATGAGTGGGTTTCACACAATCCATATAAAGTTCCTAGAAGTAAACTTTAAATGCTGGAGAGAAGAATATATTGAAAGAATACAGTTGGAAAGAGGGGATATAAAAATTTTCCCTTTAAGCTAAATATCTGAGAAATAGAGAAAAATTATTAACAAGATCAGAGTCTACTTCACCATATTGAATTATGAACACCCAGAACAGTGAAATAATTTTGTTATAGCTGCTCGGCTGTGGTAATAATTAAACTCAAATTTAGCGTCCTGCTTTTTTTTTGGCTGGGGCGGGGGGGAAGGGGGTGTCTCCAACAGTGACTTCAGTCTCTAAGAATCAAATGCTTGTTTAAAAATATTTATGGTGCACGGAGGAATAAATTTAGTGCAATAAGGCTATTTTTCTACAATCATTCCACTCATTGTTTAAATTACTTTTCTTTCTCTTTAATGACATTATAGGACGTTTGGCTCAAATTTCAAAAAGGTCCTTAGAGGCAGAGAGAAAAAAATGTAGATTAACAATAGTAAATCTTTTTTGATGAAGGATATAACAGCTGTTGAAATTTTGGTATCAGTTGACATTCCAAAAGTTTCCAGAATTCGAGCAAACAGCAGCGGGGCATGGGGAATGTTGAGTTAATGATCATCAGGTCGGTGGCTAATGAGCAAGTGGTGGAGAAAATTGTTACTGCAGGAATGAGGCATTGACTACTAGATTCAGATTTGTCTGTATGTCTATCTTTCTCTGCCACTTGCTGCTTGGAAGGACAAAAGTGTTTCTTTCTGTGGCTACTCAGGTGGGAAACAGTATTGGGGAAGTCTGGGGCAGGAGAAAACTGATGGAAGCCATCTCTTCTCCATTATCTGCAGCATGAGACAGGTCTGTGTTTACAGAAAGAAAGCCACCCGCCACCCCCGAGACTTTGACAGAGTGAAACCTTTGCATTGAAAATCTGACATGGAGGCTTAAAGTACCTCAGCTCCTAGTTTTGGGGCTCAAGGCTGTGGGACAGCTATAAACACTGAGAAGTACTAGTAAATTCACAGTAATTCATAGGGCACTTGGCATCTCCCAGGCCTTTCAGTAACTTCGTATAGGACATAGAAACATGGTTGTATCCTGGAGATGGGATGTTGGGATGCTGTTCTGAAGATGGAAGGCAGCTATGCCTGGAGTCCTGCTCTGTGGACCTTGAGCCCCACTCAAGCTGTTGCCATTTCACCTGCTGAAAGTCAAAGCTGAAATCGAGGGCTGTGGTGGATGCCCAGGTACATAGGTTTAGGAGTGGTCACAGTACACTTCAGCTGATGGCTGGTGTTCTATTTGTAGACTCATGTAGAACTTCCAGTTCTTTCCCCAATCTTGAAGCTGAGAGAGAAGGAGGAGTCTTTTATGAACTACTATAGTTTCGGGTAATCTAACCTCAAAGATGACAGCTCAGGTTAATCCTAGCCAGTCCCTGATCATCTCTGAGAAAGGAGCTATGAAAACACAGTCCTTCATTGCTATTTATGCAAAATGAGAAAAAGGGCATGTGTGGAGGGAGAGAGTATGAAACAAATTAATACGTGTGCAGTGGTTGATGTCCACTGGCTGGTGGAAAGTGACATGGTGTATAGAGTGTAACTGTTGTCTTTCTCCCTTAATTAATTATAGGAGACATTTAACATGTTGAACATCAAGCCAAACATCTGGGGTTTTATGAGTGGTGGCATTTATCCAACTTTTGACTCTCCCTGCTTTCCAAGTAAGAGCCATGCTCATTGGGTACCATTTACTCTTAAATGTTGTAAGTCAGAGGCCACCCAACCCCTAGTTCTGAGCTCTGTGACTGTGGGAAGAAAACGGTCTCAGATTCTGAGCACTTAACCTGAATTTTCCTTAGAGAGGAACTGGATGTGATGCAATGAGCATCTTTTGAGGAGTCAGCAAAACTGGCCCTCGACCTTGTTTTACCATCAATTATTCAGTGAGATTGACCAAATCTTGAGCTCCCTGGCCTCGCTTCCTCATGTGGGATATTGGGTTAGTAATTTTTTTCCTGCTTAGCTTGTAGGGTTGCAGAAAGAAAGAGACCATGTGGAGAAGTTCTGTAAACTCTGTGTTTTACACGTTGGTCATCTAGCATTCCAGAAACATTTTCCTAAGCATGTAGGTGTTCCAGGCCTTGTGCTTAGCTGGTTATAGAATAGTGAACAAGATAGCCCTCTCACCAGCCCCCGCTTACTCCCCCCACCCCCACCCCCGCCAAAAAAAAAAAAAAAGGAAACCTAGTGGGGGCAAAAAAAAAAAAAACTTTTTTTTTTTTTTTTTTTTTTAATGTGGGACAAATGCTGTGATGAGAGTGACCACAAGAGTGCTATGCAGGTAAAGGAATCTTGGGTAGGAGTGAGGTGGTGGTGGGTCAAGTATAGTTAGTGTTCTAAGATAGAGATTAAAGAGGCTTTGGTTGTTTTTGCAATGCCTGAAAGAGAGCCTTGGGAAGATTTGTTTATCACAGCTGTCGGGTTTCATCCAAAATTCACAGGGTACTTAATAGATTTCTTGAGAAGACAGTGAAACTACAGTTAAGTATGTGAGCTTGCTGCTTTTTGGCTGGAGGACACTGAAAGGCCATGTGGGAACAAGCCCAGTGCAGCTGACACAAACTTCAGAGTGTGAGAAGGGAAACTTCCTTCGGTTGTTGGCTCTGCACTTATCATCAGCTTAAATCAAAATCCTGTTTTGTCCCAGGTGGTTGGACCAATGCCCTATTAGCCTCAAGGGAACTCTTGCTTAAGCAGATACACACTTGTTTCATGTAGGCCCTACTTCTTAGGGATTTGTTTTAATATTTCTTTAATTAAAAAACATTTAAATCCGCAAAAAAAAAAAAAAAAGAAAAGAGAGTAGTGAGCCAAATTCCATGTATATATCTCCCAGCATCAATAATTATCAAGATTTTGTCACATTTGGTTCATCCAGTTACAGATGTCTTGTTATTTCGCCCCTATATACTTCATTATACATCTCTAAAAGTGTGGACATTTTCTTATATAACCACAATGTCATGATCACATCTAAAAACTAGGGAATTTTAGAAACTTGTTGTTTTTCTTCCCTAACATTTTATTATAAAAAATTTCAAGCATCCAACAAAGTTAAAAAGATTTTTAGAGTGAATGGCTGTATATCCACTTCCTGTATTCTATCATTAACATTGACATATCTTTCCATCTATTCATCCTATTATCCATCCATCCATCCATCAACCCATCTTTTTTTATGATTTTCAAAGTAAATCACAGAAATCAGTAACTTCTCCCCTAAATAGTTCAGCATTCATATCATTAACAGCAGCTTAATATTTTTGTCCTTTTTCTTCTTTTGAGGTAAATTTCAGTGAAATTCACAAATCTTGAGTTGGTGTTTGCCGATAAATTCAAGTGCCTGTGTAACCCAAATCTGTATCCTATCTGGAACATTACCAACACCTCAGAAAGTTCCTGCATTTCCCTTCTTAACCAGTCCCTTCTCTCGCTCCCAGTGGTAACCACCAATCTTTTCCCTACTAAAGATTAGTTCTTCCTGTTTTAAAATTTCATATAAATGGAATTGTAAAGTATGTATTCTTTTGATTGGTTCTTCTTTCACTCAAAATGTTCTTAAGATTCATCCCTGCTATTGTGTGACTGCCCGAATAGCTTGTTCCTTTTTATTGTTGAGTACTATTCCATTGAATGATGATACCGCAGTTTACCTGGTCTCTCGTTGATGGATGCCTGGCCTGTTTCTAGTTTTGGTTAAATGAGGAAAGTGTCTATGAACATTCTTGACCAACTCCTTTTTTTTGTGAATAAAAGGTTTTTATTTCTTGTGGATAAATTCCTAGGATGGAATTGTTGGACCAGGAGGTAGTCCAGCATGTAGAAATGGCCATAGATTTTGTCAAATGGGCTTGGACCATTTTGCGTTCCTACCAACAATGGATTACAATCCATTCAACATGAATTGAATGCTACAACAATTCCAGTTGTTCCACTTAGCCAGCAATAGGTTTTGTCAATCTTTGTAATTTTGGCAATTCTGGTGTGTATGTGGTGGTGTTTTATTGTGGTTTAAACTTGAGCTTCCCTAATGGTGCATGATGTTAAGCACTTTTGTATAGTTTATTGTCCATTTGCATATCTTATGATGGGTCTGCTCACATCTTTGCTTGTTATTTTTTGTCTTTATTATTATTGAGTTATAGATAATATTTCTATATCCTGGATCTCCGTATTCTGCTGGATATCTGTCTTGCAAATATTGTTTCCAAGTGTGTGGCTTGCTTATTTATTTTCTTAATGGTATCTTTGAGCAGGTTTTGACTTGATGATGTCTAACCAATTCCTTCTTTATAATTATTACTTACTTGACCTCTCCAGGAAATCTTTGCCTTTCCTTAAGTGACAAAGATATTCTCCTATGTGTTCCTCTGAAAGCTTTATAATTCTAGATTTCACATCTGAATGTGTTATTCAGCTCAAACTGTGTGTGTGTGTGTGTGTGTGTGTGTGTGTGTATGTGTGTGTGTGTGTGTTTTGAGACAGGGTTCAAAGATTTGTTTTTATAAAACCAATTTCTAGGCTTTGTTTACATGGGAAGCACCACACAACAAGGGCAAAAAAATATGAGTATAGCTTCTGAGTTTCCTTTTAAGCGGTTTGTAATTGTCCTCCTGTGTGAGGCCAAAATGGACAGAACCTAGTCATATATTTTCCCTGTTCTTACATGCTTTCAGCAGTCATATATTGAGTGCCCATCATGAACCATGCACCAAGGTAACGGTATTCAAGATCCATCTGCCAGGAAGTCAAACTTGAGCAGGAGAATACAAACGTGTGTGTGACTAACATGTTCTGGAGGTTTGGGAAGTCCTTCTGGAAGGAGGGATTTTGAGCTAAAACCTGAAGGGAATGAAGCACAATGGGTAGAATAGAGTTCTGGGTGGAGTATTGCCAGGACCTCAGAGGGAAAAAGGAGACTATAGCCCAGGGCAGTGCCTGCCTCCTCCAGAACACAGAAGGTTCTCTAAGAGCTCTTTAAGAGTTAGAAAGAGAAAGAGCCTTGGTTACTGGCATGTTTCTCCTCTTCCATGTGTTTCTCTCCAAGGCTCAGTGGGGCCATTGCCAAAATCCCTGCCCTGTATCTCCTGGGGGTGCCTTGACCAATTGTACTTTCTTGCAGAGGTTTCTCTAATTAACTTAAATACTTTTTTCACAGGAGAAACTCCTCTTCCTTTTGACTGCCAAGGGAAAGGGCCTGAGAGAGCCCATGAGGCACATGTAGCCCTAGACCTATTCTGTGTTGCTCTTGCCAGGCCTCAGTTTTTCCAAGAAGCACTGGCTCTTGCTGCCTTCCCTTCTGTCCATTGAGCCTGAGTGCTCACGACTCACCAGGGCTCCTCTCCTCAGCGCCTGCTGTCCCACAGTCCCTCAGCTTCTTGTCTGCTGAGCCAGAGCTCTCCCTAGAGCTGCTGAGCACTGCTCCGGAGAGTTCCAACACTGACAAGGGCCAGCCAGGCCTAGTGGGCCCTCTCCTCAGTCCCACTACTCCTGGAAGCAAGTCTTCATTATTCTCTAGTTGCCTCTTAAGTGCATTCCCCAGAGTGCCCTATGCACACTTTGAACCTCTCTTCCAGCTGCCATCCCACCTTATCTGCTTTCCCTCTCTTGGTGCCCTTGTACTCTGGGTGGAGGCTATCAGATTGGTGTTGCCGACTCCCTTCTCTCATCTTGTCTCTTGAACCTCATCCACCTTCTCTTCTCAGTCTGTGGCTACATCAGTTATTTTTGCTCATCAGAGAATCCCTATCTGCTAATCTGTTCTCCTACCTACAAAGACAATTGGACTTCTATCCACTGCTTCCTGATAATGATCACATGGTTAAGAATTCTTGTGTACTTTCTGGGTAATGTCTTGAGCTCTGGTTCAAGTTTTCTTGCCACTTTTGCTACCAGATTCTTCAGCATGGTGGCCTCTACCTCCACTTCTTTAGCACCATTGATTCTATGGTTCCAGCCCAGCCACTCTACTAAGGTTGCTTTCTGGTCAACAGAGGAGATGTCTTCTTCTCTGCCCCCAGACCTTTGGATTTTCTGTAGCAATTTAACTGTTGAACGCTTAAATCTTTTCTTATTTGACTCTTGTGTTACTGAATTTTCTTCTTTTTGTCACTTTTTCCCCCCTACCTTGAAACTTCATTGTCCTGCTTCCTAAATCCTAGTGTTCTTCAAGATTTTGTCCTCATTTTTAATTACTTGATCTTCTCAAGGACTTGATTTGCACTTTTATGACTTCGTTGTCATTCCAGATGTTTTCCAAATGTATCATTCCTACAAGACACCATTTTCAGCCAAATTCCTTCTTCTTTTCCTTCCCTTTTGTTGATTGGTTGATTGATTCATTCCTCACCTGTCTCCACTTCCCTAGCCTGGCCTCCTTGACAGACATGGCTGATCAATCAAGATGATCTTTCTCCCTAAACTTGTGACTCAGAATCTCTTCACTGTACCCCCACCTCCCTTAACATCAGGCACTGCTAGTTGTTGGTTCATCATTTGCATCTGTCATATTTCTACCAAACGGTCTTCAGGTTGCTTGTTCGCCCTCACATATTTAAAGTTTTGGCCCTGCTTTCTGTCACTCAGAATCTGATCCCCTGAGGGATGAGTTGCCACCAAAGAATTCTAGTTGGTAATCCCTGCTCCAATCCCTAGTACTGCGGGCTGGATAAAAGCTGGAGTTACTCAGATTTCTCCCACTGTTCTGATTCTTTAAAGATCTAGTAGGTAGTATGAGTCCCTTTGTCTCAAGACTGGCCTGAAATATATATCTATGTTCAAAAATGGTCTTATTTAGCAGTTATAAAAGGTTTCTCACTTGTCCCTTTGCCTCTCTGGGTATATTTATGCACATGAGAGAAGAAATTTTAGTGAACGTTTTGAAAGTTTATAAACCACTGCAGGTAATGCACACATCAGGAAAAAGCACTGGCTTTACTCATCCCCAGAGGCCACTTGGGTTGGCTTTGTGAGCTTCTCATGTTCAGGCAGAAGACCATTCTAGAGACATGGGTTCTCCTCTGAGAAGACTCCACCTCTAGGAACTTAAAGTTTTTGTTATCCTAAACACTCTGGATTCTTTCTTCACTATCAGACTGAAAAGATGACTTTTATGACTGGAGGTTTGGTGATCCTTGGCAGCTTCCCACCTCCTAGACCAAGAATGCGTTTTCTGCTCTTTTCCTCCCTCACACAGCAGCTGTGACCGGTCACGGGCTCCCAACTACTGGGAAAAAGGAAAAATGGGCTGCAAATCCTTTAAGAGTGTGAACTTTGAGTTTTAAATTGGATTGTAACTGGAAGTCAATTCTGTGGGTGGTGATATGGGACCCGAGGTGAACGCTGCTGCTGACCAGCTGTGTGACCTTAGGCAGTGGCTCCGTGTCTCTTGCTCTCAGTGTCCACATCTGCGTGATGAAGCTGCAGGCCTGGCTGATCTCATGGGTCCTTTTGGATCCAGTGTTCCATATTCTTTGTTTTCCTGGTTGTTAGTGTTATTTAATGATCTGCTCTTTTTTAGACAATGTAAGAGATTCCGTGGAAAGGTCAGAGTTTTAAAGAGCATTTGGAATTGTATGTATTTATTGGTTTGTATTAGAGTAGTTTTGGGGTCCTTGAGAATGAGGAGCGTGTCTTGCCTTGGAAGATTCTGAGTGTAGTGAAGGAGAAAGGGCATGTCTGAGAACTGTCTATGAATTGACTGCCCTCACATTTACCAGGGCAGCCAGGAAACAGAGGTGTTTAGTACAGGCTGGCATCCCCTGAAGGCACACAATGTATGCCCATGATTAGGGGCACAGACTTTGGAATCAGGCAGAATATCTGGGGTTTTAGTCCTGATTTAATTACAGTCTGGCTATATGGCCTTGAGTGAAATAACACCTCCTACAGTCTCAGTTTGATGTTTGTAAAATGGAGATAACAGTGTCTTGCTCATAGCATTGCTACGAGTGTTAGGTGGGATAATATATAAATCTCTTAGCCCATGGGGTGGATAGTAATTGCTCAATAAACAGCCTATTAATTTCAGATTGCTTGCCTTGGACTGGGTTAGGCCTTTTACCTCCAGTATTTGATTTAATCCATAAAATCCTACTAAGTGGAAGTTTTCTACATATTTGGAAGTAATTGAAGTTCAGAAGAGTAAAGTAACTGATTTCCTTAACTTTACACATGCAGTCCATGACAGAGCTAGAATTGGAAACCAGATCTTCCTGCCTCCAAAGTCCTTTTCTGCCATGTGTGCTGCCTCCTGAAGCAAAGGAGAGGAGTGAAGGAGAGCCTTTTTCATTGCCTGTGCCAGACTTGGCTCAGGGGAGTCTGGAAAACCATGGTAGAGGCAAGGGAAGTCACTGATATCCATAGTTGCTACTCTTTTTACAAACAGGTTATGATCTAAAAGACTGTTAGAGGTTTATTTGTTTGAGAAGTCCGAAGTCATATTAACTAGCTATTAACATGCAGCTTGATGGTGGCAGAAAAAATTGCCATACTTTTCATCATGATGAATATCATGTTGGAAGCTTTTTGCCATGATGAACATCTGTGCTTGCAGCCAGAGACAGAGACAGAGGGAGGGAGACAGAGAGCAAGTGAGCATGAGCGCACAAGTGGAGAGGGAGAGAGGAAGACAGAATCCAAAGCAGGCTCCAGGCTCTGAGGTGTCAGCACAGAGCCCGATGCGGGGCTCAAACTCATGAACCCCGAGACCATGACCTGAGCCAAAGTCAGATGCTTAACCCAGTCACCCCGAGAATTCTTAACCTGAAAGTTTATAAGGAGATGACTGTGCCAGGAAGTACAGAAGTGTCCTAAAAGAGGTAGGGACACAAAGCCATGTACACTTAGAGAAGAGTGTGAGTCGTAGCCAGTGACAGTGTGGTAGCATTTTCAGTAGCTTCCTGGAGTGGTGGTGGTGACAGGAATGGTTGTCGAGATGGACTTTGAAGAAAGAGAAGCATTCTGGAAAAGTGGAAGTTGTAGGAAAGAGAGCAGGTCCAGAGGGCATCACAGGTGCATGGAACTGAAGCTTGGCCCAATGGAGTGGGAAGAATTAGGGAAAACTCAGTTTTTCATGTCTTTTAACGTCCCTGTTCATGTCACACGAAGGTAGGTCAGAGAATCCAAGGAGAAGACCAACAGGATATTAGTCAAAGAAAATATTTCTAGGCATCTTTGTCTTTCTTCCACTTGAAAACCAGCATCGAAGGGCTGGCAATTCTTTTGTTCGTTCCTTCCAATTCTAGATTGTGTTTTCCAGATAGGGAAGCTACCACTGCACGTGGCTACTGAGCCCTTGAAATGTGTTATTCCTCATGGAGATGTGTTGTGAATATAAAACCCATATTGCATTTTAAAAGATGTAGTATGAAAATAAAATATCTTAATTTTTTATACTGATTACATGTTGAAATTATATTGAATGCATTGGATTAAAGTATTTAAGATTAACTTTACCTCTTTTAACATTTTATTTTTTTTTTAAGTTTTTTTTTTCAAGTCTATTTATTTTGAGACAGAGACAGTGTGAGCAGGGGAAGGGCAGAGAGAGAGGGTGAGAGAGAGAATCGCAAGCAGGCTCTGCACTGTCAGCACAGAGCCCGATGTGGGGCTCGAACTCACAAAATTGTGAGATCATGACCTGAGCTGAAACTGAGTCAGACGTGTAGCCAACTGAGCCACCCAGGCACCCCTCTTTTTTACCATTTTAATGTGGTCACTAGGACATTTAAAATGATGTATGCGGCTCTCGTGCACATCTTGCATTCTATCTCTGTCAGATGGCGCTATGCTGGAGGTACTTGTCATATCTTTAAAGTTCTTTCATCCATTCTAGGGTTCCTTGAGACCTAGATGTCAGGAAATGAACCTGGTCATTCAGATGCGAAGGAGAATTAGGTTTTGTCCATGGCTAGATCCTGCACATCGTTCTCTGAGCTTCTGATTTTTTCATTAGCATTGTGAGGACATTGGCTCAGGTATTCCCCATGGTCCTTTAAAATATTTAAGTAGTTTTTTAATTTTTTATAACTTTTTAAAGAGTTTATTTTGAGAGAGAGAACAAGTAGGGGAGAGGGGCAGAGAGACGGAGAGACAGGATCCCAAGTGGCTCCACACTGTCAACACAGAGCCCAACATGGGGCTCAAACTCTCGATTCTTGAGATCATGACCTGAGCCGAAAATAAGAATCAGATGCTTAACCAACTGAGCCACCCAGGAGCCTTTAATTTAATTTTTAAAATTCCATGGTTCTAGCTTGGAGTCAGTGTTCAGAGTTAACTATTATTAACATTTTCTGTGGTCTGTTGAGTAGTTCTACTACTACCTTTACCAAATAACAGAAAAAGTCAGAATTATTTCCTTTTTCCTGTGGTCCTTCAGTAAATTCTGGAGTGGAAAGACTTTAGAGAGTTCTGATAAAGAAACCTTCTCCCTCCCCTTTGCCCTCTCTGCCTAGTGGCCCCATCTAGGCTCATGAGAATATGTGTTCCTGAACAAGCCAAGGCAGCTTCTAAAACCATACAAGTATCAGACAGTTTGAAGAGGTCTCCTTTCTTTGGTTCCTGACTGTCAGGCCTACCTGAAAATACCCCAACCATGGTGATTGCACACACTTTCATTAATCACTGACTAGGTCCACTAAAAATTAAGGATTGAAGTGTTTTCCCTTTTAGGAAAGGGATGGGCAGACCAATGAGGAGATATGGTGCATGGCGACTTGAGAGGGATGCTCAGGGTTTTGGGTTACAGGTAAGGAAAGGAGGTGGCCCTATGAGCAGACTCAGGCAATGAAACATTTATTTTATTTTTTTTTTGAGATTGAGGGTACATGTGCACATAAGCAGGGGAGGGGCAGAGGGAGAGAGAGAATCCCAAGCAGGCTCCATGCTCAGCACAAGCCTGCTGTGGGGCTGAATCTCATGACCGTGAGATCTTGACCTGAGCTGAAATCAAGAGTCATTTGCTTAACCAACTGAGTCACCCAGGCACCTAGGAACATTTAATAAGATGTTTCTTAATTAAGAGTTTCTTAATACTTCAAAGAGAGACAGATTTTAGTTAACTAGCAGCAAGTCAAATAAAACATGACCCCCTCCCCATAGATAGATACAATTCCACTTAAAGGAACATTAGAGTCTGGGTAGAAGCTTGTTGCTGTATTGAAATTCCCTCTCATGATACCGTCACAATGTAGTATTTTGCCATTACATTTATTTTCTTTAGGAATAAGTCTTTCCACTCTTTTTTAAAGTAAAAAAGTAACATTATAGACGGGGGGGAGGGGGCTATATAAAAAGAAAGTTTTGCTGGTTTAAAAAACAAGGGCACTGGAGAGGGAAAATATTGCTATGCTTGTAGAGTCTTTTTTATTGCAAGTGCCTGAATCTAAGTTATTCTTAATAAAACTTTGACTTTTCTCTCAAAGAGTGTGGGTGAATAAAATATATCTGCAAAGGCATTTTTGGTAGCCAGCAATTCTTGGCTTTTGATTTGAGGTTTGTAGGAACCCTAGAATGATAGGGTTCTAATTGGGCTCAGATTGAAAGCTCAGATAATTGGACAGACTGTGAACACACAAACAGTAATAATATCTAATGTTTACATATCATGGAGTATGGTTATTTTGTTTACTATGCAAACACAACAATTATCTCGAGTGGATGGAAGATTAAAGCCCTCATCAACTTATGTATCTATATTAGGGCATATTTTATTAAATATATAAAATGTTAGATGCATAATCACCTTTGAACACAAAATGCCAACACTGTGCATTTTGAAAAAGGAAAACTAAACTTTTATTGCACATATTTAACACTGCAATTCAGATATTCGTACTATAAGGATGACATATTTATGGAATATTTCCTTATGAATAATTAAGAGAATCTAAAATATTTACCACAAACCCAGTAGTACTTCTGTAATAACAGAAATGAAAACTAGGGTGGCTGGATGGCTCAGTCAGTGGAGGCTGCGACTCTTGATCTTGGGGTTGTGAGTTTGAGCCTCACACTGAGTGTAGAGACTACTTTAAAAACTTAAAAATAAATGTGGCAAGTTTACGCCATCTTAAGGCTTTTCTGATATACAAACCTACAAATGTGAAGAAAGCAAACAGGGATCTCTTTAAAGGTACTTGTTAATATGCAGTTCTAGCCATCTGAACCGTACAGGTATTGATCATTTTCTCTAGAGCTTGGGAGGTTGAAGAGAAGTACGTAGTAACAACACTGGTGGCAGCCACATTTGTATAAAGGGTTGAACTTACAAACAACAGGAATAGCATGCAAATTGTTGCCTGGAAAATAACTTTAATTAGAATAGTGATGAGTTCTCTGTAAGTCCGTTTCTCTCTTCCCCTGCTCTTCCCTTATGTGCCGCCTCAGAAGTCTGTGTATTTTAGTTTCTCTAATTAAAACCAGTGTAAAAAAGTTCAAAAATCAGCTATTCCTTGATATAACAAAGTTGGAAATCACTCACATACAATTTTGGTGATGTGCTGGTGCCTGAAGATGAGAGGTGTCCCAACTGGTTTGTAAGAATTGTATGTGGACATATGAATAGTTGATGTACTACTTAGGTTTTGAAAGCTCAAAGAGCTGCCCTTTGTCTAGCAGTAAGTAGAATAATAGGGTTCATTTATTGCCATGCATGTAAGATGGGAAAACTCACCATAAATTATAACTTCAAATTATTTTCTATCATCTATTTGTGTAATCCTAGGGTCTCCCTACTTCTCTGCCATCTTAACTCATCTATTTGTGTAATGAGGCATAACATTTATTGAATCATTTATTTATGTGTTTAATCATTTGTTCAGTAACTGCTTATTGACAGTCTGCTGTGTACCAGGCAGGCTAAGGGGCTGTAGCAGTGAACAAGATAGAAAAGGTACTGAGCTTGGTAGATGAGACAGATAATGAACAAACTCACCAACAAACCTGCTGATGACAGATAGCAATTAGTGATGGGAAAGGCATACACCAGGATGAGAGAGAGAACCTTGTGCCAGGGGTATGGGCGTATGGAAAATAGAAGATAACCAGTGGAAGTCTTTCTATGGAAGCAAGAGTTGAGGTGAGACCTAAAAGGAGAAATGAGCCAGACTTTCAATGTGAAACAGGTTCACGTAGTCAGTGATGTATAGTGTGCTTGGAACTGAGGTAGTTTTGTTCTTCATGAGGCCACTTGTATGGAAAGGTGATATTCTGAATTGATCCAGGAAGCAGCCAATTTGGAAAGGGTTAGTGCACAGCCCTGGAGCACCCTGTCCGGTCAGGGGGTGAGCCCCAACTGCTGCGGGATTGGGAGGCCCAGGGAGGTCTCAGGGGAGGCCAGTTGGGAGGAGCACTCAAAAGGCTCCGGGCCATGATGATTTACCTACCATGGTGTGGAAGTATTTCATTTTTATTTTATTTTTTAAGTGTATTTATTTGAGAGAGCACGCATGAGTGAGCATGAGCAGGGGAGAGGCAGAGTGAGAGAAGGAGACAGGAGACTGAGAATCCCAAGCAGACTCCATGCTGTCAGTGCAGAGCCCAATGTAGGGCTCGAACTCATGAACCATGAGATCACGATCTGAGCTGAAATCAAGAGTCAGACCCTTAACTGACTGAGCCACCCAGGTGCCCTGGAAATATTTCAAATTTAAACAGGCAGTATGGTATCTATAGTGGCTGAACATCAGTCATGCTTGTGTATAATTTTATGATTTTAAGGGATTTTGATGATTAACCAATTGCAGTTATACATCATTAAAATTTTTTTTTGCAACTTGATAGTTTAGTAGAGAAAAGGAAAGGTTGAGTTCCTGTTTTCAGTGCTGGCGGTTTTGATTTTAAAGGCTGGGATCCCATTTTGAGAAGGTAACGTTGTTAAACTGTACATATCCTTTCCAAGAAGGGAACAGACCTAACTTTATGCCTTTTTTATAGGCAGCATCACTGTCCACATCTCCCTACCAAGATTTATGATAAAATAGAGAAACCATGTCTTCTCTCTGAATACACTGAGAACTACCCTCTCTATCACTCTTACCTGCCCAGAGAATCCTTCAAGCCCAAGTGGGAGTACCAGAAAGGGTCTGTGCCCATGGAAGGTTTGACCACGTCAAGGTGAGTGCGAGAAGAATAAATATATGAATGCACACTAATGGAGTAATGTCAGTGCTGATGCACAATATTAATATAATGTGCAGTATTAGTGCATCAATATGCAGTGTAATAGATGCTATCAAGGCCTTTAATGTTAATATGTTGTATCTCAGAAATGAAATTCTGCATTTATCAGCCAGCTCAGTTTTTTTCCACTTCTTCTTACAGGGAAAGAATTGTTACTTGCTGGTGTAGAGGTGAGGAAGTCTAAAATGATCTACCTAGCAAAGGATTGGAGGTTAAGTAAAGTATAAAGGCATGAAATGGTGGGGGGTCTGCTTCTGAAAAGAGAGTTTTGGCTTTGGGTGCCAAAGCTCCAGGTCAGGTTGGGTGGTGTAGTGATAGTGGTAGTAGTGAAAGGAAACTTGGTGATACAGAGGGAGCTCTTTGGAAATTATGCTGTAGACTTTGAATTGAGGTCCCCATGAATGTTCTTCAAGAATGAACAAAGACTACGGTTGACCCTTAAACAACTTAGATTTGAACTGCACGCGTCCATTTACATGTAGATTTTTTTCCCAATAAATACAGTACTGTACTGTGGGTGTATTTTCTCTTAGGATTTTCTTCATAACATTTTGTTTTCTCTAGCTTATTTATTTTACTTATTAAATTTTTTTTAATGTTTATTTTTGAGAGCGAGAGACAGTGTGAGTGGGGGAGGGGGAGGGGCAGAGAGAGAGGGAGACATAGAATATGAAGCAGGTTCTGGGCTCTGAGCTGTCAGCATAGAGCCCAATGTGGGGCTTGAACCCACGAACTGTGAGATCACGACCTGAGTCAAAGTCAGATGCTTAACTGACTGTGCCACCCAGGTGCCCCTCTAGCTTATCGTATCGTAAGAATATAGTATATAAGACGTATCACACATCAAATACATTAATTGACTGTTATTGGTAAGGCTTCTGGTCAACAGTAGGCTATGAACAGTTTGGGGGAATGAAAAGTTATATGTGACTGCATAGGAGGTCAGCATCCCTTACCTCCTCATTGTTCAAAGGTGAGTGGTATTTCCTTTTAAATTTCTCCTGACTTCCAAACTTGGATTCTTTAGAGAATCCAGTTCAGAGACTGAACCACCTGGCTCACAGTGTATTAGGATTGCAGAAGTATCTGTATTGAGAGTGTGGGGAAACTGATCAATTTCAGGTCTGTTCTACATGTTGTAAGACTAGCAGAATCTGCCATTGACAACTTGGTTAATGGCCCCTGGGTGGTGACCTGTGATTGGTGACCCAGTGGAGTAGAAACACCTTTGAGTGCAGTTGGGCAGGGTCCCAGATATATAGTTGGTCCCCAGATGAGACCTGACAGAGGGATGCCTTCTCTGCCCCTGCATTCCTCTTCCCTACAGGGCAGGGTTGCTGGGAGGTACAGATCACAGAGTATGTAAATTATTCCAGCACAGCGCCTGCACATTACAGGACGCAAGGCCTGGTAAATTTTCTTCCTATTGCTCCCCTGTTGCTCATAATTTTGTGCTTTCCTAGTAAAGGTCCCAGATGACCCAGGTGAAGCAGAACAGCTCTAATTCATTCTGCCTCCAGGTTTTCCCCACACTAGGCCTGGAAACATCCTCTTTTGAGATTGTGGCATAGAGGCATGAAATATTCCTACAAAAAAGTGCTATGTTCTAGATCCAAAGGAAGTCCATGTGTGGGTTATAGGGCAGAAAGACCCATAAAGAGAGAAATGAAGCCAAAAGATTCCTGAGTATGGTGGGAAGCAGCGGGGAGGGGCAACCTGAGGTGGGAGGGAGCTGAGGGCCTCATCTGATGTATGACTTGAATCAGATCACTTTTATGCTAGACAGATATCTTAATATGATTTTGTTTAAGCACAATGTTTCTGAGTACTAAAAATATTATATTCTATGCAACCTGTTTTTCCAACCTATGGCTTCTAAGACAATATGAGTTTGGGATTCATTTTACCAAGAAAATAGCAGTCTTAGAATTCTAAGAGTCTGAAGACCACACCAAGAGATGTGGACCATTCCCAAGCACTGCTTTTCCTTTTGAGAAATCATTGTCATTGCTGATGAAAAGTCCTAGGCATATGTATAAGAGACCTGTAATGGGTAGGAAAAGATGAAGGTAGCCTTGCGGAATGGCTTGCAAATATCACATTGAGCTTCTAGATGCTGGTCTCCTCTCTTCACACCCAGTTTGCAGGAAATCCAGAGCAATGTGTGAAATGGAAAATGGAAAGTACAGGACAGCTTCAGATATTGTTATGTTAGAGATATATTTTCTGTCCCAGAAATACAGAAAAGGATGCTTTGAAGTTTGGATGTTGAAGGTTGCTCTTTATTGGCTGCCCACAAGCTTAGGAGGATGAGGACAAATCCTTATTCTGGAGCAGGAGTCCTGCCCCGTCACCTAGCAGTGAGGTCCCCAGATGGAGCCCACATGCCTTCCTTCTCCCTGACGGTGCTTTGCTACAGCAAAAACTTCCCCTCTGACCTGTCCTAAGGTTTCCTTGCTGCATGTCACCTAAAGCCATAAACATGTCACCCAGAAGGTCTCTCTGTCTCTGCCAGATTGAGACTAATAGTATCATTCATGTCAAAATGTGACCAAAATGGAGGACTGCAGATACTGAAAGAATTTCCAAAACAAGTTGTTAATGACCATAAGGGCCTTAAAAAGAAAAGGTAGCAGGATCAAGGTTACCCTTGGGAAGGAAAAAGGGCAGAAATGCTTCTCTCCTCCCCTTTATTTCCTTCCCCAGAGAAAGAACCAAGGGGGAAAATCAGCAGAGAGCATTTCTTCCCTTGCCCGTACCTCAACTTCATATCTCAGCCCTGTGCCTGCCACGCTGGGCAGTAGTTTTCAGAGAGTGAGAGTAAGACTATGTCCCTATCAGGGTGTATTTTTTTAAAGTTCTAATGAGCTTTTAATAAGATAAATTATCAAAAATCAAGATTTTGACCAACCGTGTTTTCTGAACTATATAAACTTAGCAGTGGCTCTGGTCCATATACTTATATATACAGCAGAGCTATTCCATATGAGGAAATGCAGAGGAGTCATCTGGATGCTCTGCCAGAGGCTTCTGGGAGAAGGGATGGGTCAGCCCTGCGTTTGCACCCTGCTATATCTGCATGGACTGTCACTTCTCTGCCCTTAGAACTCTTATTACCTGAACTTCCACCCACTTCTCTATATAAAGTCTGACCCAACTTAGTGTCTGAGATTGGACATGGGGCTGCCACCTGCTGAATGAAAAAAAGTCATGTGGCTCAAGGGTTGGCTGGGTTTGATGATTAAGCCCAGACACAAAAAACACCTGGTTTCTGGAAAGGTTATCATCCCAGCATGAGGCATGATTACAGCTGCACACAACGCTTACTGACTGTAAATCTTAGGGATTTACAGCAGGTGCCATAAGAGGAATGCTCATGATTTTCAGCCCTTCTTAATATGAAGCAGTTTCTTGCAGCCCTTAGTGATTCTCTTCTATAGGATCTGCCTTTAGCTTGGATAGAGTGGAGATCAATTTATGAATAAGAGGTTTGCACTTCAAGCCTCATTTCCCTTTAGGCATGTCACCATGTAAAACACTTGGGCCCCATTTTGGGACATTATTGTGTTAGCTAAGGCAGATCCCTAAAGATGGCAGAGTGGATAACCTGAGAAGAAAGAAGTAAGTCTTCAAGATGGTATTACTATTCTAAGGGGAGTGGAACCATGGGGAGAGTGAACGGGAGGCATAGGAAAGAAGATGGAATGGGGTTCTGACTTGATGGGTTTGGCTTAAGGTCAGAGGGCAGGGAGCTGGCAGTGTGGATTTCTTCATTTATTGACAAGACTCTTGGTTAAATGGAGTAGAGTTAGGGGAAAGGGCCAGAAGAGAAAAGCATTTGGAGTCCTCTCTAAATGCCAGGAAGAAAGCAGGAAAGGTGGTAGTGATCCTAAGTCTTTCCCTACTCATTGGATTTTACACGTTCTCTCTTCAAATACGTACTTTTCTTATACCCCTGAGGGTATACTTACAGCCCCTGTAGTTTGGGCCCAAGAATTAATGAAGAAATGCAGAAATAGGGCTCAGCACTAGACTTGCCTGGGCAATTTCAGAGCCTTTGATATTGTGTATCTTTGATTGGATTTGGAAACATTTTGACCATTATTTCCTCAAGTACTTTTTCTGTCTCTGAAGTTCTGTTCATTTCTTTCTGCCAATCTTTTTTTCTCTGTTTTTCAAATTGGATAGTTTCTGTTCATCTGTCTTCAAGTTCACGGAGTCTTTTCTCTAGCTTTATTCTGACATTAAGCCCATCCAGCGACTGTCTTATTACAGATGTTGTATATTTCAGTTTTAGAAGTTGCATTTCATTAACTTTAGATAGTTTCTATTTCTCTTAAGAATTTCCTACCTTTTAATTTATTATGACCTTATTTTGGTTTTTATAATTTAACATAGTTAGAATAGCTGCTTTAAAATCTTTGTTTGCTAATTCTAACATCTGGGTCTGCTTGAAGTTGGTTTTCATGATTCTCTTTTTTTCCCCCTGGAAATGGGTCACATTTTTCCTGTATGTATGTCAATGAGTTTTGGATTGATCCTGTACATTGTTAAAGTTACATTGTAAACACTCTGGATTTTTTTTTTTTTTTTACATTCCTCCAAAGAACTTATTTTATTAATATTCCTATTTTTTTTTTTTTTAAGGCAGATAGGTAATTTGATTCGATTCAAAATGCAACTCTGTGTCTTGGGTGACAGCTCCAATGTCAGTTCATCAGTTCAGTTCTTTGGCATGGTTGCTTGAAGTCTGCCTCATACATGTAAGGTCAGCAGGAGACCTGGGTCCAGTTTATGTACAGAAGCTAGAGCTTCCTGTCTTGGGTTTTCTCCTTTCCAGGAATTTTTCCTTACTTTCCAGCACCTGTGGTTGCCTCAAACTTGGTCCTCTGGTTTTTCAGTCAAAGATGGGAGGTTTTCTGTTCACATTATGGCTGTTTGGCTTGGCACGGCACAGATTGAGGCCTGCTTTCAGACTGCAAACTCTGGGAAACCAAAACAAGAAACCCGCTAGAAAATGGAAACTTACACAGAGGCTCGTGCAGTACTAGTCCCTTCTTCTACCTGTTTGCTCCAGAATCTGCTTATCTTGTGCTCTTTAGTGCTCATAGGTAGTTGTTTTTCATATTTTTGTGCAGAGATGATGTGAAGTGGTGACAGATGTTAGCTTCAGCTCTAGTGGGCATTGAGGAGTTGAGAGAGTAGGGCAGGAGACAGAGACTGTGTAACTTGAATCCTGGAGACAGGTTTTTAGAATCCTGTCTGTCACAGCACAGACAAGGAGGGCTCAGTGTGTCCTTATCAGGATCAGGGGCATGAATCAAGCCCTGTGAATCAGCCGTAGGATCTTTCTCAGTGTGCTGCGCTGGGCTCTCAGCCTGCCTGTGATGACATAATGGTTTCCTTAGAGGGTTCCTTTTAACCTTGGGAAATGTTTGAATTCCATGTGGAAGGTATGAAATAAAATCAACTGACAAAGAGCCAAACCCTGTAGAGGAGGGGATTGAGAGAGAGGACAAATCATGAGGAGGAGAATCACAGAGGTCAAGGGAGAGTGTTAAAAAGACGAGTGAAAGCATAGATGCTGTTAGGATGGTTCAGGATGATAATTACCTAAAGAGCAGTGACTGGACTTGGAAACCTGGCCTGGGCTAGAGGGAAGGGTTAGCAGAACTAGATTAGGTGGGAGTGTCGGTGGGAGGTGAGGAAGGCAAGTCTGTGTGTAGACAACACTTTCTGGAAGAAAGAGGGGAGGGGAGTGGACTCCATTGAGGGTTGTTGTGTCACTTTAGTTTTTTCCTTTTAAGTTAGGAAAAACAGAAGAATGATCAACTACTGAGAAAAGAAGCCAGGACAGAGGAAAAGGTTAAAACACAGATGAGTATATAGACAGGTTCCTGGCGGCTCAGTCAGTTAAGTGTCTGACTCTTGATCTCAGCTCAGGTCTTGATCTCAGGGTTCAAGCCTCATGTTGGGCCCCATGCTGGGTGTGAAGCCGACTTAACAGGTTCCTGAGGAAGAGGGAGGGGATTTAGGATAAGGATGAAGGGATTGGCTTTGGGCAAGAGGAGCAAATCTTTTTAAAATGGATTCCATTTAATATATCGATTAATTGGACACACTAACAAGTACTGAAGTTTTTGGAGATAAACGTCGGTGGTTAAAAAAAGTATTACATGGCCTCTTTATCACAGTGAAAATCTTCATTTCCCACTTCCAGGCTTAGGGCCCTAGTTGGTTGTTACGTTATTTCTTCTTTCATTTTGTCAGACTCTGGTCAAAAATCTTTCTTTAGCTTTGCCTGAGGATTGGAGGTCAAGTTGTTATGACTTTCCCAGCAGGGCCACTTTAACCTTTGCTTAACTTGGAGGTTTAACTCTTGGCTTTCCATACTATATAACTTTTATGGCTGCGCACCTAAAAGAGACTTAACATCTTTGACCAATTTTTTTCTTGGTTCATAGTCATAAGGGGTACAGGGACTAGGTAGGGAATGTAACACAGGAAGAAAGGGGGGAGTGTTCTTAAAAAGAAAAGAGCTACTAAATTTGAGCAATTTCTGGGAAGAATAAAATACTTTTCTCTTACATGACCTTAAAGATTGTAAGATTATGTGAGATTGGGGACATGCAGTTATGTTGTGGTTAATGGTAGATTTCAATGAATGTTCTCAACATAAAAACATAATGAGGGAACACATATATTCTGATCAAATTCACTCTTAGCCACAGTAAATATTTTTGCGTTGGATATAAATGAGTTACACTTTAAACTTAAAACTTTACCACTCTTCAGAAGTAGATCACCCCCTGCCCCCAACTCCTGCAAAGATCGTTTGCTTTGTTATAGCTGATCAGGAAATAGAACCATAGGTGTACTTTCACAAAGAAACTTGAATTTTGTACCAGAGAAGGAGATTCAGTTAACAGTTTCATTCCTTAAACATGCTGAGCAAGGATTTTACTGTATCAGCGCTTATCTTTGAGTAACCAACTTCAGGATGACCCATGAGCTGGTGAGCTTGGTTGGTATTTATCTGCTCTTTTCCTGTGGAAACAGCAGCAAGTAAAGGCATTAAGCATATTTTCATTGTCCTTGAGCTTGGCAGCCCTTGAAGAAAGGTTCTCACAACCTCTCTGAGGGGGAGGTTGGTTCCCTCGCTAGGAATAATGGCGGAAGAGGATGTCTCTGCATGAAGGGTCCCAGAGCATGGCAGGCCTGTGACTGGAAAGCACTCCTGGTTGCTTTGGGGTTGGGGGTGCTCCATGGGGCAGCTTGGGCATTCAGCTCTGTTCCTCCTCGCTTGCCCTGGATCTTGCCTGATACTCCTTCTTGGAAATGAAGAGGGCTGAACCCTTGGGCTGCTGTCAGTAAACATGGATTTATGTGGGGATATGTGGTCTCAGGCTGCCTCTACCCCTTTTGGGGGTGAGGAGTGCTCACCTCCTGTTGGGAGCACACTTTCTGATGAAAGTCATTTTGTGGCTCTGTGGCCTGGGGCTGCCAGTCCTCGTTCCCTGCTGCAGTTGGTTTAGAATTAAACAGACATCAGCATGAGGCACTTGTACACTAAAAAGAGTAGAAATGAGGAACTGACCCTTGGATTCTTGTTTAGCCTGTTCCCTCCATAAGCCTCAATTTAGAGTCAGCTTCCAGATGCGTCGGGTCACTCAGCTTCCTCTCGCTGTTTGCCAACATGCGGCCCTTGGGAAGGGAGCCCAGGCTGAAGACCCTATAACTGCTGCTGAGATATATTTTTAAATCTACTCAGAGGGAGTTACTGGGAGTTCAACTGAAGCATCTCCCATTTCCCCCTTAGAGCCCTAGAGAGATGAATTCTCCTGCTTCCTAATTCCCTCCTCCCATCCCACCAAGCCCCTTCCAGGCCCCAGTTTGGGTTTATTCACAACCATGTGTATAATTCATGCAAGACAGGTTACAGTGGAGCGTGTTACCTTTGTTAGTCAAGCATGGCTCAGTAATGCTGCTCCAGATTTTGGCCGGGAAGTAGGTTTTATTGGTGTTTGGGCCTGATGTTTTCCTGTCCGGAAACCTCCCCCTTCCCTTGGCGAGGTTGTTTTGGCAAGCACCGTCAGGGAAAAATCTCCCTTCCACTTGTCCACTTGGATAAATGGGTTCCAAGCAAAAACAGGCTGTTGTGTAAATCAGAAGCCCTTTGGGGCGGGGGGGAAATGTTTGCTTAAAAGAGTTTGTGCTGAGCAGTGGGGAGTCAAGACTGCCCTACCAGACAGTGCAAACTCAAGCTGAGCCCTGGTTTTGCCAGGATCATTCCTGATGATGGTACAGTTAGCATCTTGGCAATTTTAGAGCTGTGGGATGTTCTAGGAAAAGAGTGTTTCCTGTGGAGTTGAAGACCATCTTACTTTTTCTGTCCTATTGTTGTCATACTCCCTGAAAGAATGGGAACACTGATGCCAGAGAGCTGAGAAATGAAAGACTCTGTGTCTCCATTTATTGTACTTTACTCCCCTCTAGGTTTTCTATAAGATCAAGTAGAGGAAGGAGATCAATATCAGCGGGAGAAGCTATTGGGAGCACAGATGAGGAGGTGGTGGTACCTGCAAAAGAAAAGTTATTTCCCTAGTGGAGAGAGGAGGCACAGAAGAGAGGCCTTCAGAGTGGTTCAGTGTGGTTGGAGTAGAGTGTGGATCGGGGTGGAGGTAGGAGATGAGGTTGCCGTGGAAGGCAGGGGCAGGTCCAGGAATGCTTATATTCCATGCTAGAAAGTCTGGCTTTATCTGGAAGATTTTTCAGCAGGGGAGTGAAACGATCCCATTTTTGTGATCTCATTTCAGGGAGTTTATTCTGGCCACACTACGGGGATTGACATATAATTGGCGGGAATGCAGTAGGAAGTCCAGGTGGTAAATTGTCACATGATCCAAGTGAGAAATGCTCACTTGGTCTAAACTAAGGGGGAAAGACAAACTGATGAGGTGGAGGGAGGCTGCACTTGGTGAGTGATTATCCAGTGCCATGATGGGGTGGGTCCAGGATGGCATTCAGTTGTCTGACTTGGGTGAGAAGAGAATGGTAGTGTCTCTTGTGAAAGTGGGAAACAGAAGAGGAAAAACAGTTGGGGGATAGAGTAGAAGATGACTTCTCAGGAAATGTTTGTAGAATTGGGTTAAATTGAAACCCTTGTGAGTCTTCTTCTGGGTCAATGGCATGTGCTTATTTCCTTTTAGGAGAGATTTTGGGCCTCACAAAGTGTTACCAGTGAAGATCTACCAGCCCAACCAGTTCGTCCCAAGTGAAGAGAACATGGATTTGCTCACAACATATAAACAAGATTACAACCCATACCCTGTCTATCGAATGGACCCCATCAAGCCTCGGGACAGTAAATATCCATGTGGTGACAAGATGGAGTGTCTGCCTACTTACAAAGGTGGGAGGGTGCTTGAGCGGCAGGTTCGGAGGGATAGGCTGAGCCTGTTTGCAGGCCAGGGAATGTGTTTTACAGGCACACCCCCTTGGTGCAGGGGTTGGTTGAACTATGTCTTGCAGGCCAAATCTGGTCCATAGCCTGTTTTTGTAGAGCTGGAGACCTAAGAATGGTTTTTAAATTTTCAAATGATTAAAAAAAAATGAAAAGACTATTATTTTAGGAAATGTGAAAATTATATGAAATTCAAGCTTTGGCATTCCTAAGTACATTTTGTTGGAACACAGCTGTGTTCATTTTTTTACACATTATCCGTGGCTACTTTTATGCTATAGCAGTGAATCTGAGTACTTGTGATGGAGACTGTATGGCCTCTGAGGCCTAAGACCTTAATATCTGGTCTTTTATAGAAAAGATGTACCAACCCCTGCCTTAGCTTGCTGTTGGAAGTCTATGCTGGGAAAGTGTTTCAAATTTAAGCTAAGTTAGGTTCCATCGCTGATTGAGTGATTCATTCATCCATTTAAAAAATTATGGAAACATAACATACACACAGAAAAATGTACAAATCTTAATCATACAGACCAATGAATTTTTTTAAAATTAAAATAAATGATTTGAGAGAGAGAGAGCGTGAGTGAGGGAGAGGGGCAGAGGAAAGAAAGAGAATCTTAAGAAGGCTCCACACTTAGTGAGGAGCCTGATGTGGGGCTTGATCCAATGACCCTTGGATCATGACTGAGCCAAAATCCAAAGTCAGATGCTCAATCGACTGAGCTACCTAGGTACCCCCAGACCAATGAATTTTGAGTGAACACATCCCTGTAAACAGCACCCGGCTCAAGAAATACAACGTTGATCCCATGTAGGATAGAATCATTATTCTGACTTTTAAAACCATAAATTAGTTTTGCCAGTTTTGTACTTCGTGGGATTGATTCACTCTTTATTGAGCATCTGTCACATCCCAGGCATGGTATTAGGGTCTGTGAAGGAAGTAGAATCTGCCTTAACTTAATAGTCCTGTAGGAGAGACAGGATATGGACGGTAGGCACAGTGAAAGCAGTGTGGTGGTCACCCTATGGAGCACAAGCCACAGGCTGAGACCACAGGAACCGAGGTCAGTTGGTAATCCCTAACTCTTCTGCTTATGATGCACATGGTCACATGGTTGCCCTAGGAATATGTGTTTAACCCTTCATGTAACATGTTTGTGGATCCCTGAGTGACTGGGATAATAGTTGCGTTTATTTAGCCAAGCCAAACACTTAGACAAGGGGAGGTGGAGAGGCTTGAGGCAATGTAGGAATCCTCCTGAAGCCCTCCCAGCGGCTCTCAATCTATCATTCCAAAGGTACCACACATGGCCGAGCTTCTCTGCTTCTTGGAAGAACCTGGACTCTTGACATTTTGCCACCTCATCTTTCGTATTGTTCTCTTTCTTCCACTCTTTTGTTGTCACCTTCTGCCAAGCTACATTTTGGACATTTTCCTACCCTGAAATGGCTCCTCCTTTATGCACTTCATCATCCAGTGCTCCCAGCTTGCTTTCTTAACTACTCCCACCAAGACAGTTTTTGGCCTTATTGGGATCCCCTGTCCACTTGTGCCTCAGTTTCCCTTCTCCCCATCAGCCCCTCCTGTGTCTATACCCCCTGTAGCCTATTCTGTGGTATATCACTGCAAGCCCATCTTTTATGCCTTCTCTCTATTGTCCTTTTGTTGCTTCCTGCCAGCAAAGCCCTAATCCTGCCTGTTCCACATCTACATCTAGGCTTATATACCTGAGCATGTCTCCAATCTTATCCACTTGTATCCATTTTCCACATAAAGGAACCAGGGAGATCTTTTAAAAATGGCAATGTGAAGGGTGCCTGGGTGACTTAGCCGGTTGAGTGTCTGACTTCGGCTCAGGTCATGATCTCATGGTTAGTGAGTTTGAGCCCTGCATCAAGCTCACTGCTGTCAGCACGGAGCCCACTCCTGATCCTCTGTCCCTCTCTTTCTCTGCCCCTTCCCCACTCATGCTTTCTCTTTCTCTCAATAAACAAATAAGTAAAATGGCAATATGAAGGACTCCTGGGTGGCTCAGTCAGTTAAGCAACTGACTTCGTTTTGGCTCAGGTCATGATTTTATGGTTTGTGAGTTCGAACCCTGTGTCGGGCTCAGCAGTAGGCAGCTTGGAGCCTGCTTGGGATTCTCTCTCTGCCCCTCCCCCACTCGCTCTGTCTGTGTCTCTCTCAAAAGAAAGAAAGAAACTTAAAAAAATAGAGAAAAAAATGGCAATGTGATCTGACCCCCTCTCCACTTAAAATTCCTCAAATAGTTACTATGGTCCTTAGGATAAAGTCCCAAACCTTTACCAACTCCTCTTGTAGTCCCTTGTAGATTTTGGCGTCTCCTCCCGGTGCCATTTACTCTGGCCGTAAGGACCTTCTTTCAGTTTCTTCCCTGCATTTCTTTTCTATCTCAGGGCATGTTGCACATGCTACTGCCTCTTTATAAAGCCCTCCTCCCTTCCCCTATCTAGCACTCATCCTTCAATAAGCAGTGGAAATACCATACCCTTCGAAACCCTTCCAGACTTTCCCCAATGCCAGACTGTAAACATCCTGCTAGATGCTCTAAGAGTGCCTGGTGCACCTCTGTTTTGTAATTCAGTGTGTAATTCTATTCGTTTTGCTTAACATTTGTCTCCTTGGCCAGGCTGCAATCTCTAAGATGGCAGGGATCTGTCTTTTTCTTTGCCAGTTACCTGCAATAAAGCAGGCACTGTCGTAGAAGCTTTACAAAGAAGTTATTATAGCCAGGTGCATGGTGCAGTGGCATTTTTACCTCTATAGGACTCATTCATCTCCCTTTTCATCCAGGTTTTGCAGAAGGCAAGAAAGGGGGTACTATAGACCCTGAAGAGACAGAAAGGAGGCACAAAACTAGAGTTAACCCTTATCTCTGATGGGACAGGGAGCAGGGACTCTGATAGCGTACGTCCAGCTACAGACACTCCTTTCCTTCATATATTCCCTATGAGCCTCCTTGATTTATGAATCTTTGTGGAGTTAGAGGCTTTTCAGTAAAACTGCCTGCTCAGCTCAATTCCCCCTTCTCACCTTGCCCCAGGTGTAGAGAGTGGTCTGGGAGTGAGAAGTGGTCTTTGCCTACCCTAGAGGTTGGCGAGGATGGAGTTATTTAAAGAAAAGTCCTCCCTGTTCATCCTGACAAAATACTCACCACTCAAACACACCGGAAAAAACCCAACCTAGTACCTGTGTTTAAATGTCCCATATTCCGGGGCGCCTTGGTGGCTCAGTCGGTTAAGCGTCGACTTCGGCTCAGGTCATGATCTCACAGTTCGTGGGTTTGAGCCCCGCATCGGGCTCTGTGCTGACAGCTCAGAGCCTGAAGCCTGTTTCAGATTCTGTGTTTCCCTCTCTCTCTGCCCCTCCCCCACTCACACTCTGTCTCTCTCTGTCTCAAAAATGAATAAACATTAAAAAAATAAAAAAATAAAATAAATGTCCCATATTCCTCCCCTTCTCTAGATAGTTATATCTGACATTGCCTTCTGCAAACCAGAGAGTAATAGTCCACTGTTAAAACTGAATCATGGTTGACTTTTCCCTACTGATAAAATTGAGAAAACCCTATTTTCTTTTCCCTGTAAAGAAAATTCTGACACCTATTAACTGCTTACCTACTTACACAGAATTAATGAGCAAATACTAGTTAGGTATCAACAGGACTGCTCAGAACCAGGCATACTCAGATGAAGGAGGGGTTTTGTTCTGGCTCTGTGTGCACTTGGGGTTGAAGTTGGTAGTTCTCCTCTGAAATTCAGATTTATTTTTATTTTTATTTAAAAAAATTTTTTTTAACGTTTATTTATTTTTGAGACAGAGAGCATGAACAGGGGAGGGGCAGAGAGAGAGGGAGACACAGAATCTGAAACAGGCTCCAGACTCTGAGCTGTCAGCTGAGCCTGATGCGGAGCTTGAACTCACGGACCGTGAGATCATGACCTGAGCCGAAGTCGGTCACTTAACCAACTGAGCCACCCAGGCGCCCCTGAAACTCAGATTTAAAAGCAATTCAGTATGTAGCCAAAGGAAATGCTTTTGTAGTTAGATTTGACCCATAGGTGCCAGTTTGCAACTTATGTGTCTTAATAGATTTTTAGAATAATACTTACCATATTCAACTAATTTAAGTGGCTTATTTGTTGTATTACTCCCCTATGATATAGTGGCTTCCAAAACTGGGCCTTGACCACCCAACATCTGTATTCTCAGCATTTAGCACAGGGCATGGCACAACAAAGGCATTTTTAGTGAAGAAAAAAAATGAATGAGTAGTTCTGGACCATTGTTTACAAGGGCCCCAGGTGACACGGTTTGGCATTAGATTTACACAAATCCCCACCCAGCCTATTACTCTGTGGGTCCTGGCTAAGAGCAGGAGTGAAGCTCAGGGAAGACCCAGGACATTTACCTCTCCCCTTGGACCAGTCCTGCATAACCTCATGCCTGTGTGAGGGGGCCATATCCTTGCCTTATCTCTTTGTGTGTCACCTTTCCATGGCTTGTTTGTCTCTTGTAGCCATTTGCTGCTTCAGTAAGTCTTTCTCATAGCAACCTTCATGGTCTCATGGGCACATATCGATTCTCCTTCCAAAGGAAAAGAGAAACCAAAGTCCAACGTCATTAACTATGTGTATTTCAATGGGGGCCATCTATATTATATGTTCCACTTACTATAGTTCTACAGGAAAAATAGGCAAACTTTTTTTTCCTTCTATTATGGCCAGCACCTTTACTGGGGTCCAGCAAACCGCCATTAAATATGTTCCAGCAGCATTTGGTTGTAATTTTGACATTTTCAAAACAGTGTGCAATTGGAAAGATTGAAAGTGTAATTACTTGATGCTTAGTTTTACGTTTAGGTAAGTTTTTTTTTTTTTTTTTTTGAGACACATTATTGAATGGAATCTCTTTTAAATAGATTCTTGCCAATTACCCACATGACACCCTGGCCCTGAAGGGCTTTACTGATGGCTTTTCAGGCGTGTAAATAGTTTGTCATGTGGAATTCTGAGGTTTTCAAGGTCCTATGGAGGTTTTTTGTAATACATGTTGGGTGGAGGAAGTTAGGAGGATGGATAATAATGTGGTTTCAACTGTATTGTTGGGGATCAGAAATCACATGAGGCAACTTTCAGCCTTGGAACCTGTTTTCTTAACACTTCATCCATCACAGAAGAGGGCCAGAAAAGCCCTGTCCTACCCACCCCCACGTACCTTGAGGCAGTGTGTAGGCATCTACAGGTAGATGCCCCCATTTTAGTGAGGCCTGAAGTCTGAAGGGGAAACATGTGGTTTATATTCAGCAAGATGGTTCCCTCTAAGGCCCCCTAATGCTTTCAAGATGCTGATAGAGCCATTAATGGCTCTTGGAGAAAGATTAGATTTTCAATTAAAATGAGGCCAATTTAAAATAAATAGTTGGTAGTATTATTGGCCTAAAATAAACTTAAGAGTGTGCCTGGGGGTGGGGGTGTCAGCACTTCCGGAGTGGTGGAGTGAGGAGCTTAGTAAATCCTCTTCCCAAAAAGCAATAATATAACTGGACCAAACAATAAAAATCAACTATTTTAGGGCTCTGGAAATCAACTACAGGCATACAATGAATTGAGAAGCATTTATTTAAGAATAACTGCTAAACCATCATTACAAAAAGTGGGAGTTTGTGGTGTTTCATCCTGGGGCAGCTTCCATGACCTGTGCCCCCATGTTTGATCTGTGTGGTGGTTCTGCCTGGGTAGGCTGTGCTGTGAAAACTAGCAGCTCTCCTGTCAGTTGGGGCTAACCTGATTTGGAGTACAATATGTACCCAGGGGTTTCAGTAAAAACAATACCGATCTCAGCAACAACAACAACAAAAATCAGTGAATACAACTTTTGCAGCTAGTGTGGGGTTGCAGAATTAGTTGGGTTGAGCAACAGACCAGCAGACCAGCCAGAAATCTAACAAGGAAATCCAGAGAATGAGAAAGCTCCTTGTGGTATAGAAGATTGTATATGGGTAAGGCAGTATATAGGCTCAAGAAAGATAAAGAGACAGGGCCTAGTTATCTACTCACCTTCCCTGACTGATTACGATGCCTGGTTCAGGTACAGAGGAGACATGAGAAATCCCAGAAGGAACTGAAAGCCAAGGCAGAATTGTAAATTGTCTGATCTTTGACTCTGTCCCTTAACCCACACACACAGTTATTAGCAGAGGGTGAAAGCCATACTGGCTTAAGGTGTTTAAGCATAATTTTTTGACAGTCATTGGTTGATTACTAAATAATGCTAACCCAGGGTGACTTGTAGGAATCTTGGCTTAAAAACAATTAAAAAAGGAAATTAAGCAAAAACATCAGTGATCACACACTTAAAGGGAGATAAAACTGTGTAGAATTACTGCAGGCAAGTTACTAAACAGCAAAAACAGCTTCCAGTGGGGTCAGAATCCAGAATTGCTGGATAGCATGTTATCTAAAATGTTGAGTTTTAACAAAAAATCATGAGGCCTAAAAAGAAACAGGGGAATGTAATCCATGAATAGGGGGTGGGGGGAAGCAGTGAATAAAAACTAACCCTGAAGGGGCCCAGATATTAGACCTACCAGACAATATTTCAAAGTACCTGTTATAAATATGTTCAAAGAACAACAGTAAACCATGTTTAAAGAAATAAAAATATGACAATTTCCCATCAGATAGAGAATACCAATAAAGGGAAGTTATAAAATCAAATGAAAACACTGGAGTTGAAAGAACAATAGCAACAAAATAATTCCAGGGACTTAACACCAGATTTGAGCTGGCAGAAGAAAGAAATGGGGATAAATAAACAAATATTATCTAATCTGAACAACAGGGAAAAACTGAGGAAAGTAAACTCAGACTTGTGGGATACTATCAACTGTACCAACAGACTCATAATTGGAGCCCCAGAAGAAGAAAAAGGCAGAAAGATTAATCTACATATCCAAGAAGCATAATCCAAATAGAATAAACAGAGATCCAAACTTAGTCACATAATAGTCAAACTGTTGAAAGCCAAAGCCAAAGATCTGAAAAGAAGCAAAAATGAAAAAACAAAAACAAAAACAAAGCCCATCACATACAGGGAAATGACAATAAAACAAAGTTCTCATCAGAAACAATGGAGGACTGAAGGCAGTAAGATGACCCTCACGACCCTCTTTGGCAGCCAACAGTTCTCTGTATTTAAGAATCTGGGTTTTTTGTTGTTGTTGCTCATTAAAAAAAATTATTTTTTTCAACGTTTATTTTTGAGACACACACACACAGTGTGAGCAGGGGAGGGGCAGAGAGAGAGACAGACAGAATCTGAAGGAGGCTCCAGGCTCCAAGATGTCAGCACAGAGCCTGACATGGGGCTCAAACCCATGAACTGTGAGATCATGACCTGAGCCAAAGTCAGATGCTTAACTGACTGAGCCATCCAGGCACCCCTGTTTTGTTTTTTTAGATTCCACATACATGTGAAATCATATGGTATTGGTTTTTGTCTGACTTATTTCACTTAGCATAATATCCTCTAGGTCCATCCATGTTGTCCTGCATGGCAAGATTTCATTCCTTTTCATGGCCAAGTGATAATCTATTGTGTATATATACCACATCTTCTTTATTCATTCATCTATAAATCGACACTTGCATTGCTTCCATACCTTGGCTATTGTCAATAATGCTGTAATAAACACAACTATTACTGGCTCTTTAAAATTTTTTTTAATGTTTATTTTTGAGAGAGAATGAGCAGGGGAAGGGGTAGAGAGAGAGGGAGACAGAGGATCTGAAGCAGGCTCCTTGATGAGAATGGAGAGCCCGATGCGAAGCTCAAACTCATGAACTGTGAGATCATGACCCGACCCAAAGTTGGACACTTAACCAACTGAGCCACTCAGGTGCCCCTGACTGGTTCTTTTAAAAGTATTTTCTGTCTCTTTGTTGAAGTTTTCATTGGAAACTCTTCTCTAGGGTCCAGTGAGTATCTTTATGACTGCTACTTTGTTTTTTGTTTTTTTTTTTTTTTAGTTTTAATTATTTTATTTATTTATTTTTTCAATATATGAAATTTATTGTCAAACTGGTTTCCATACAACACCCAGTGCTCATCCCAAAAGGTGCCCTCCTTAACACCCATCACCCACCCTCCCCTCCCTCCCACCCCCCATCAACCATTAGTTTGTTCTCAGTTTTTAACAGTCTCCTATGCTTTGGCTCTTGCCCACTCTAACCTCTTTTTTTTTTTTTTTTCCTTCCCCTCCCCCATGGGTTTCTGTTAAGTTTCTCAGGATCCACATAAGAGTGAAACCATATGGTATCTGTCTTTCTCTGTATGGCTTATTTCACTTAGCATCACACTCTCCAGTTCCATCCATGTTGCTACAAAAGGCCATATTTCATTCTTTCTCATTGCCACGTAGTATTCCATTGTGTATATAAACCACAATTTCTTTATCCATTCATCAGTTGATGGACATTTAGGCTCTTTCCATAATTTGGCTATTGTTGAGAGTGCTGCTATGAACATTGGGGTACAAGTGCCCCTATGCATCAGTACTCCTGTATCCCTTGGGTAAATTCCTAGCAGTGCTATTGCTGGGTCATAGGGTAGGTCTATTTTTAATTTTCTGAGGAACCTCCACACTGCTTTCCAGAGCGGCTGCACCAATTTGCATTCCCACCAACAGTGCAAGAGGGTTCCCGTTTCTCCACATCCTCTCCAGCATCTCTAGTCTCCTGATTTGTTCATTTTGGCCACTCTGACTGGCGTGAGGTGACATCTGAGTGTGGTTTTGATTTGTATTTCCCTGATAAGGAGCGACGTTGAACAACTTTTCATGTGCCTGTTGGCCATCCGGATGTCTTCTTTAGAGAAGTGTCTATTCATGTCTTCTGCCCATTTCTTCACTGGGTTACTTTGTCCGATATGTCATTTGCAAATATCTTTTCCCATTCCGTTGGTTGCCTTTTAATTTTGTTGTTTCCTTTGCTGTGCAGAAGCTTTTTATCTCATAAGGTATGACCACTACTTTGAACCCCCTGTCTGGCATGTTGCTTACCTCTGTTTTGTTTAGCCCATTTTCTGTTGTTTTGTCTTGTTCTTTCATCTGGGTCATATTCTTGTGTCTGCTCCTTTTTAACTCTCTGTATTTATTTATTTATTTATTTATTTATTTATTTTTAATTTTTTTTTTAACGTTTATTTATTTTTGAGACGGAGAGAGACAGAGCATGAACGGGGGAGGGTCAGAGAGAGGGAGACATAGAATCTGAAACAGGCTCCAGGCTCTGAGCTCTCAGCACAGAGCCCAACGCGGGGCTCGAACTCACGGACCGTGAGATCATGACCTGAGCCGAAGTCGGCCGCTTAACCAACTGAGCCACCCAGGCGCCCCTCTCTGTGTTTATTTCTATTACCATCATGCATTACTGGGGAAATTTAAATTAAACTGCAATGGGATTCCACTAAACACCTACTACAATGTCTGTAATTAAAACACAATAACAAGAGGCACCTGGGTGGCTCAGTCGGCTAGGCTTCCGACTTTGGCTCAAGTCATGATCTTACAGTTTGTGGGTTTGAGCCCCACGTCGGGCTCTGTGCTGACAGCTCGGAGCCTGGAGCTTGCTTTGCATTGTCACCCTCTCTCTCTCTGTTCCTCCCCCACTCACACAGTTTCTCTCAAAAATAAAGATTAAACAACAACAACAAGCGTTGGTGAAGATGTGGAGAAATTGCTGGTGAGAATGTAAAATGGTACATTCACTTTGGAAAAGTTTGTGCTATCTTAAAAAGTTAAACATAGATAAACCATATAACATAGGTTACACCATTTACCTATCTACCTAAGAGAAATGAAATATATATCTACACAAAGACTTGACCATGAATGTTCATAGCAGAAAATTTCCTAATAGCCAAAAAGTATAAACAACCCAAATATTCATCAATATTTGATAAGCAAAATTTGGTGTATCCATATAATGTATACTATTCAGCAATTAAAAGGAGTGAATTGGGGGCGCCTGGGTGGCTCAGTTGGTTGAGCATCCAACTTCGGCTCAGGTCATGATCTCGCGGTTTGCGAGTTCGAGCCCCGCATTGGGCTCTGTGCTGACACCTCAGAGCCTGGAGCCTGCTTTGGATTCTGTGTCTCTGTCTCTCTCTGCCCCTCCTCCACTCATGCTCCGTGTCTCTGTCTCTCAATAATAAATAAATGTTAAAAAATTTCAAAAAAAAAAAAAGGAGTGAACTGATACATGCTACGACAGGGATTAATCTCAATTATGTTACGTGAAAAAAGCCAAGTGCAAAACACTATATATTGTGCAATTATATTTATATAAAATGTATAGAAAGTGTGCATTTATAGAGACCAAGAGCAGATGGAGTGGGAATAAGGATTAATTGCAGATAGTCTTGATCGATACTTTTGGGGTAGAAATGTTCTATAACTGGATTTTGGTGATGGTTGTACAGGTCTGTAAAAGTTATTGAATAATTAAAAAATGTAAGATGGTGTATTTTGTGTTATACAGGTTATATCTCAATAAAGGTGTTTTAAAAGAAAGTGTGCCTATGGAGTCCACGGGTATTGGCTATATATAACCAAGGCCCTTGAGAAGCTGCTTTTGTACTAATCCTTTGTAAAGCTGTAAACAAGAGAATTCCCTGTGGATTCAGAGGGTCCACTAGGATTTCATACTGGTTACTTTAGACCTGGTAATTGATAGGCACAATGGGGGCAATGTAGGACTTCGGTGTGAGCCCAGTATTACAAAAAGAACGGAAGCAGTGTCAAAGTGTTTTTTTTTTTTTTTAATTTTTTTTCAACGTTTATTTATTTTTGGGACAGAGAGAGACAGAGCATGAACGGGGGAGGGGCAGAGAGAGAGAGGGAGACACAGAATCGGAAACAGGCTCCAGGCTCTGAGCCATCAGCCCAGAGCCTGACGCGGGGCTCGAACTCACGGACCGCGAAATCGTGACCTGGCTGAAGTCGGACGCTTAACCGACTGCGCCACCCAGGCGCCCCAGTGTCAAAGTGTTTGAATGACATAGTTTGCTGTCCTATTTTTCTCACCTACATTGTTAATTTCAAAGCTGCCCCTTAGATCTGTGTGGGGAAGTTACTTTAAAAGTCTTTTGTGGTGTCTGAGGACAAAACCTCCTCAGGATGCATGGGGGCCATCCTTAGGGCAGGTTTTCTTTGGGTGCAGACCTCTTGTTATCTTGGCCATTCCAGTCCCCCCCAGCAAATGTTCCTCTTGAGACAGACATCCTGTAGATATAGGTGGCCAATTCTTTTCATTCTTCAAACATGCTGAAATTCTCCTCTTTCTGCAAATATTCTCTGATTATTTTCCACTAGTATTTTCTTGAACCTTCATTCTCTCCAGATACACAGTGCTCCTAACTATAATACAGGCTGTCAGAAGAGCATGACTTTGGAGTCAACTATGTGGTTTAAATTCCAACTCTTAATTCCCTAGCCATGTGACTTTGAGAGAAATTTCTTAGCCTCTCTGAGTCCTGCTCTTGGACTCCAGATAAATCGAGGCATTTATCCAAGGGATACAGGTGTGCTGTTTCAAAGGGACACATGCACCCCCATGCACTATCAACAATAGCTAAAGTATGGAAAGAGCCCAAATGTCCATTGGTGGATGAATGGATAAAGAAGAGGTGGTATAGATACACAATGGAGTATTACTTGGCAATCAAAAAGAATGAAATCTTGCCATTTGCAAGATGGCAACTGGATGGAACTGGAGGGTATTATGATAAGTGAAATTAGCCAGTCAGAGAAAGACAAAAGTCATATGACTTCACTCACATGAGGACTGTAAGACACAGAACAGATGAACATAAGGGAAGGGAAACAAAAATAATATAAAAACAGGGAGGGGGACAAAACAGAAGAGACTCATAAATATGGAGAACAAACAGGGTTACAGGAGGGGTTGTGGGACGGGGGATGGGCTAAATGGGTAAGGGGCACTAAGGAATCGACTCCTGAAATCATTGTTGCACTATATGCTAACTAATCTGGATGTAAATTTTAAAAAATAAAAAATAAAATTAAAACTTAAATATGAAACAACAAACAAAAAGGAAATCTGTAAAATAGAGGTAATTATACCCATCACAGAGGGTTGTAAGATGAACCAAGGTCATGTATGGAAATTCCTGAGCACAGTTAGCTGGTACATAGTGTTCCTTGATTGTCAGAACCAGGTAGTGGAATCTGGAGGAAATTCCTGGAATTTCTCCAGGAAATCTGGAGCTGGATTTGCATTCATGCTTTTCTACTTCTAGCCAAGTGACCTTGGCAAATTTCCCTAAGTTCTCTGTGCCTCTGTTTCTGCATCTTTAAAATGGGAATATTGAAAGCAGCCACCTGATTAGGCCTGTCTGATGATTAAATGAGTTCATATAGAAAGTATTTAGAACATTGACTGTCATATAATAAACTCAATGCAGGTGGCAGCTGCTATTCTCTCACTAGCCAGTACAATGCCCCTATTCTCTTGGGGCAGCATATTTGCTTTATATGGATTAAATGTGTGGGTTATAGGGATACAATCATGGTCACAATATGGGAAGAGAGGTCTGTTTGGTCTGGCTGGTGGCCCACCAGTGGGGGGTTGTGAATCCCCTGTCTCACTACAGCATGCATATCTTCCCAGTCACTCTGTGCTGATTCAGAAAGGGCACTTCCCCACAGAAGAACAGAACTGTTCTTGGATCAGGAGAAGCCAGTGGTTGGACTCCTCAGAGGGAATCAGATCACTAGGTCCTCCCACAGTGGTGGACCCTCTAAGATCCCTGCATGCAGCATTGTGGGGTGTGATGAGACTCCTATAAATGTATCTGTTCTGAACAGTAACTGCAAGTACCATAAAGTTGAAATATTAAATCCTTGGTTGAGGTGGTGGTAGGAACCTATTCTTCCTTTGTCTCAAGGACCATCTCACTGGAGACTGGTTTAAGGCTTTGGAGCCCCTTAGAATACATGCAGGTTATATGGACTTGATTTGTAAGTGATTACCACTTCTGTTTTATTTTCAGCTGATTATTTACCCTGGAACCAACCAAGACGAGAGCTACTTCGTCCGGAACACCATTACCGACCAGCATCAACCAGGTTTGGTAGTAGAACTACACACCAGGATGACTATTCTGTAAAGGGCCTAGTGAGCACCATGAGCTGTAAGCCTCTCGCCATGCCCAAGCTCTGTAACATCCCCCTAGAGGATCTGACTAACTACAAGATGAGCTATGTGGCCCACCCGATGGAGAAATGCTTTGCGTATGAGGCAGCGAAGTTCAGTCCCTGTGAAATCCCCTTTGAAAGCCTTACCACCCATAAAGAGTCTTTCCGGGGCCTGATGGGAGAGCCAGCCAAGAGTCTGAAACCTCCAGCCAGGTCCTGTGGTTTAGAAACGCCTTTCTCTAACACCACTGAGTTTAGAGACAAGTACCAAGCTTGGCCAACGCCCCAGATGTTCTCCAAAGCTCCTGTCACTTATGTCCCTCCTGAAGAAAAGATGGACCTTCTGACAACAGTGCAGGCCCATTACATGTACCCTAAGGGTGCCCCAGCTCAGTCCTTCCGGCCAGTGATCTCAGTCAAGAAGGGTGGCCGCTTTGAAAGCTCCACTACCACCAAGGACGACTACAAGCAGTGGCCAGGGACGCGCATGGAGCCAGCCAAACCCATTCCCCAGCTGAACATTCCCACTGAGCCCTTGGACTGTCTGACTACCACGAGAGCTCACTATGTGCCCCACCCACCCATCAATACCAAAAGCTGTAAGCCTCCTTGGGCTGGCTCCCGAGGAAATATCCCTGTGGAGGGCCAGACCACATACACCATCAGCTTTACTCCCAAGGACATGGGCAGGTGCCTGGCTTCATACCCTGAGCCTCCTGGCTACATTTTTGAGGAAACGGATGCTTTGGGGCACAAGATATACAGGCCGGTCTCCCGGACAGGCTCTCAGCAGGGCAGCCGTCTTTCTGTAGGTGATTCGGAAAACCCCAACCAGCGAGAGTTGGCAGTGTCAGCCTGATTTTTAAAAAGCTGTTACTTAGAAATTGCGCAATACTTTTAAAAGCAGATGATTGAGAGTTATTTGTTGGCCAAAAAAGAATTCCCCAAAGTGGAAAAAAAAAAGTCTTCAGCATCATTTCCAGGACACTTGAATAAAATGAGAATTGCTTGACTCAAGGAAAATGACATTTAATCACTGGCTAAATACTCCCCTTTACCCTCCGTTGGCTGCCTAGCCCCCTTGGTCCCTTACCTTGTGCTGATGGAATCAAAGCTGGTCTGAAGGGTTTTTCTCTGAACCAGAAGTATTTTATTAATTTAACCATTGCATGGATTGCCATCATAATTGACCTTTGCCAAGTATGAAGTGCTAAAAAATAAACTTTGTTTGGGGGGGAATGGGTCTGCAGGTCTGTGTGTTCACCCCACAGGCTGTCTCTGCAGAGAACAGCGTGTGTTCCTTGAGACCTCTGGGGAGACTCCAGACTCCAGCCCCCATCGCATCCCAGTACTAGTGAGAGTACCTTGTGTCCAGTCTGGAGTTTTGTGTTCTCTGTGCCCAGGGCTGCTTTACAGGACATCCCTTCTACCTTTTCACACCCTGACATACCAGCCAAGAGTAGTGCTGTCTGAATAGTGCTGTTCAGTCACAGGAAATGGAGGGGGTGGGGGAGAAAGAGAGCCTGTGGCAGTCTCAGGGGAGCATGGACGTGCCAGGTCTCTCTTACCCCCAAACCAGTGCTGGCTCTGATTCCAGAGAGTGGAGGGGGAAAAAGGGCCCCTTTTCAACCAGGTAGTTGGCAGGCGCCCCCCTGGGCTGTGAGCAGAAACTGTGGGCTCTTCTAAGTTCTTGGAGCCTGGAACAATTGCTCTGTGCTGGGCTGGTTCTTGGAAGGCTGGACCTGCTTTTTTTTTAAAATGACAGCTGTGACCAGACTTGTGGTGAAGCTTGACATAGTGATGAGTTGGACCCTGTCTTGGAGAAAAGGCTGGAGGTTTCTCTTTTGGGTGTAAGGCTTGATTCTAAGGCTAGGTAATTTGGTGATGTTTTTAAAGTTTATTTTTATTTATTTACTTTGAGAGAAAGGGAGAGAGGGAGAGAGAGAAAAAGTGGGGGGAGGGGCTGAGAGAGGGAGAGAGAGAGAATCCCAAGCAGGGTCTGCACTGTCAGAGTGTAGCCTGACATGGGGCTTGAACCCACAAACTGTGAGATCATGACCTGAGCTGAAACCAAGAGTTGGACACTTAACCAACTGAGCCACACAGGTGTCCCCTTTTTTTGAATTGGAAAGAATTGAGCAAAGATTTTGTCCAAGAGGATTTATGCCAGGGTCAGATGGATTCTGGGTAAACCTCACTCAGAGGGATGCAGGCTGACACCAGGGACACTTACCTCCCTTTTGAGCCCACAGAACCCCAAATATATTCCATAGTCTTAGAAATCTTGGGAACGGTGTGTGGGGGAGGAGACTTCAGTTCAAATCTGAACTAGAGACTTGGTTTTAGGCTCAGTGCCTGGTTCATGGGCAAGAAACCTGTATCTTTTATCTGGGGTCCAGTCTTTCTGTGCCTCTTAGTTGCCTGGCCCAGACCTCTGAGGTCCCATGCCTCGCAGCCTCACTATGAAGTTTGGTTTGTATCACTGAATTGGGATAAAAATCATTTAATCCTCTTGTTGGTTATATGGGGTCTGGATACCTACCTGCCTTTATGGGGTAGAAAGGCTCAGAGAGGTTATGTACCTTGCCCAAGGCCACAGAGTTTAGAGCACCAAGGTCAAGATTAGAACCTAGGCATTCTGATTCAAGATCCAGTGCTCTTCCCATGGCAACAGGTACTTCCCATCTGCCACGTCCCAGATCACGTGGTTCCACAAACACCATCAAACCACATTCTCTCTGAGCTCCTTCCTGGAGTGCATTAAGCTAAAGGAGACCACTAAGGAGGGTGAGTTCTATTTTTATTTCATCATTTTTTACAAGTCAAAAATATTGGCAGTTGACTTAGAAAGCCAAATGGTGCTAAATGCTTATAAAAATGCAACAATCTCTTATGCTCCAGCCTCTTGGCCTCCCCCATTATTGGTTCCCCAGAGAAAAATGTAACATTATTTTATCTGTCTCTGCTAATATTTTCCTTCATATTCTTAAATCATATACATATATTGTTGTCTGTTGACTTAACGATTTTAGACATGGTCTGTTTTGGTAGATTGGGAATTTTAGTTCTCTCATATTCCCTGCTTCTTCCTTTCCTCTTAGTTATAGGACCATGCTCTGTATATCAAGACCAATAAGCTTTTCTAATGTTTCTGATGACTACAAAGAAGCTGAAGAAGGATGGATGGACCTGGCCTGTTGAAGAGTGCTAGCCCTCTTGTGGTGAGGAATTTCCTCTGAGTCCTTCCTTTGTGACATTTAGGGGTTACCTCCAGGTGACCTCAGGCTAGATGAGCCACTTAGGGCATCTCTACCTTGCCCACTTCTACCAGAATTAAAGAATCTGCTCTCTTCTGTCTGTCCATTTTGGTCTCAAAATCTCTTTATTATGAAAGTGGTTAATACAGTAAAAAATTCAGAAAACACAGAAATTATTTAAGGGACGATACAAGTGGCTGTTAGGAGACTAGTGGAACCCAGTGTCTAACAACATGTAAGGAGAGAGCCCAGCAGACCTGGGTTTGCTTCTTGGCCCTTGTCACTGCTAGCTATGAGACCTTGGTCAAATTCGTTAAAATGTGAATAATAGCATTACTGGCCCTATGGCTTCATTGTGTGTGTTGAATGATAGAATATAGGTCAATCACTTGGCCCTGGCTCATGGGTAACTCTCATTAAACATAGATGAGGATGATGGTGATGGCAATGAGGATAATGAAGATGGTTGCTGAGTTGTACCTAACGGAATCTACTCGTGATTTTATCGGTCATTGTTTACATGTGCGAAGGTAAGCCTAACTGCTTGTTTTATTTTTTCACCGTATATAGTTTCCATATAGTTCCATAATTGCTTTTTTTCCCCATATAATTGAGTTAGTTTTTAGTTGTTCTGAGTTGGGGTTCCTACCTGTGCTCCCTGGAAATGTCATTTTAGGAAGTAACTGGAGTCAGGAGGAGGGAAACAAGGTGAGCTGAGCAGATGGGGACTTAGTTCTCCTCTCCTGCTCCTTTTCATCAGTTCTGTGTATCCAGCTTCCACTTAAGAGTTTGTTGGAAACACCTCTTTTAAAACACCTGTCCACATGTGCACGCACTGCTCTAACACCTGGTAGGATTGTGTCCAACAAACCCTGGTAATGGAAGCTGCCAAACACTCAGAAATATGCACAAATGTATAATTTTATTGTATAATTTTCCCCCTGTGAGAATGAAGTGGGTCCTTAATCACCTACCATAGCCCAGCATCTCAAGGCTTTATGCATATTAAAAAAGAAAAATTATTAGAGATCAAAGAACAAACGCAGAGGGAAGAGTTTTATGGCCAAGCAGGGAACCTGCTCCAGCGCAGGATCCAGTACGCTTGGGGTGAGGTTCTGGGGAAGAAAACAGGGATAGGGCTTTTGAAGCCCTAAGATGGCAAATTCCATCTTATCCGAGTAAGCAGAGTCTCCGAGTGTGGCTGATGGGCTGCAGCTAGTGAGATTTGCTGGTGTGGAATCCCTGGGCTGGTTGGGCATGGTCTTCTGGTTTGGGATATGGTGCATCCCAGCAGATGAGGCCCCACTCTCCACAACGGTGTCTCCCTGCCTGTGTCATGCATGGGGTGGTGCCTTTGTCAGTGGGGCAGGTAATATCCCCTGGTCCCCTGGACAGTGGGCCACATACAGGAATGATGACCCCAGCACACCACTTTCATTTTTTTGGTGATTAGGAACCTGCTCTCTACTTTGCCCCCCCCCCAGTTAAGGTAGAAACAGAGCACTAAGAACAGGTTAAAGGACCTGCATTCAAATGTTGCATTTTCTCAAGGGTCACTGTCTGTGAGGATGAGCCCTCCCTTTTTGTTTTTTTTTTTTTTTTTGAAAAATTTTTTTTCAACGTTTTTTAATTTATTTTTGGGACAGAGAGAGACAGAGCATGAACGGGGGAGGGGCAGAGAGAGAGGGAGACACAGAATCGGAAACAGGCTCCAGGCTCTGAGCCATCAGCCCAGAGCCCGACGCGGGGCTCGAACTCACAGACCGCGAGATCGTGACCTGGCTGAAGTCGGACGCTTAACCGACTGTGCCACCCAGGCGCCCCCAGAGCCCTCCCTTTTTGGCTTGACTCTAAGATTGTAGGCCAGGTAGGTAAGGTAAGTAAGGTAAGGTAAGATTGTAGGCCAGGTCTGGAGGGTGGAGATGGTGGGGCCATCGTAAGTGGTTCTTTCAGCCATCCCCATCCTTAGCACCATTTGTCCCCTGCTTTCTGTGTAGCTAGTGTTTCAAGCCTCAAACCCCTGCCTGGTTCTGCCTTGCAGACCTGCTCCCTGTCAGCTCTGACTCTCTTGTGACTGTTTTGCTCTCTGCTTTGGCAGAGTAAGCTTCCCCTTCTGCACTCGTCAGTCTTCCTTCTCCCATCTGCCTCTTGTCGACTTCACATTTCTTGAAATCCCTTGTCCACTGACGGTCCTCCTCCCATCTTGCTCACTGTGGTGTTGGTCATTTCATTATTGATTTTTTGTAGCTTAATATGGTTTATGTGAGTGGGGCAGGAAGGAGAGCGGCACAGGCAGGCAGCCTGCCCCTTGGCCTTGCATGGATGGAGCCACGTGGAGGTGATAAGGCACGAATGGGATTTTGTTGGGGGTTTTCTCAACTGGAAAGCATACCTGGAGGGTGAGTTTCACCCCTGACTAGGCAGAAGGGCAGAGGTGGGCAGTGTAGAATAAGTACCAGGCCAACTGGTAGGTACAGGTGAAGGGAGCCCTGGCTTGGGCTTCTGAACCCCCAGCTGTTTCCCAAGGCTGTGCAGACAGCATCAGACGGCACTCCCCTCCCTGCATCCTTGGCCTCACCTATCCTCCCTCTCACCCTTCTCACACATCACCAGCAACTTCACAGAGGGAAGGTCTGAGGGGCTCAGAGACAGCTCTCAACTGAGCAGAGACCACAGCCCAGATGCGACACGAGGAGGCACAGTCCTGGCCAGGGCTGGGGCTCCATTTTGGAGTGGCTGGGGGAGCAAGTACTCTGTTCCATGGTTTTGCTTTCCCTTTGTGTCTGCCAGGTACCTTCCATTGTAGTCTCATTGCTGTGAGCATGTTCGAAATAACATACATAGAATAACTGGCTGCCCCACCCCAAGCTTCTGCATCTAAAGCAGGAGTGAAGCGAACTGCTCCAAGGCAGGGGCATTGTCACAACCACACCTTTCCACAGTGATGCACCCTTTTGGGATCTGGTCACCTCGGGCATAAAGATAAATTGAGGGATCTATTTCCTTTAAAAGTGCTTTTCAGCTGTGCAGTTGCCAAGAGGAAGCTAGTGGGCTGGGTGGGGGTGTGCACGAGTTCTAACTGCAGATTAAATGATCCCTTGGCTCTTCAGGCCTGCCCTGCCATCACCCAGGTCCACATCTGGTCAGCATCCTGGAAGCAGGAAGACAGAGGCCCTTCTGAGCGTAAATACTGGGGGTGGGGGCCAGGAGGAGGTGTTTGCTTTGGCAGAGTAGGCTCAGAATTTCCACAAGGCTGGCTGAGCAGGTGCTTGGCTCCTCCCCACTTTGGGGGTGCAACATGAGCCCTGGAGCCTTCCAGAACATGTGCTCTGGATTCTGGAAAAGGCATCAGGGTAATGCTAGGCTGGGCTGTGCTTTAAGTCATACTTCTGTACCACAGGTGCTCCTGGTCCCTGTCTCTGGATCCTTGGATGCTGACATGAGAAGTCCTGATGGCTTTTTCTTGTCAACCCTCTTGGTGCAGCAGCAAACCCAGGTTGATGTTAACCAAAAGGATTCAGGAAATTTTCACTCCTGTGACTGAATCTAACACTGATTTGTCTTGGGCTTTTACTACCCAGACCAACCTGCCTGCCACCTGCACCCTGCCAATCTACCCAGGGCCAAGGCTATTCTTTCATTGCCAAGGAGGCAGCATGGTTACTCCCTCATGTCCTAGATTCCCATCCATTTCATGTGATAGGATCATAAAACAGGGGAGCCCACGAATACCCTTTAAACAGGCAAATAGCTACTTGAGAAACATAGGCAGACAGAATGCATGAAAAATGACGAAAATTTGGCATCTATGCCAGTGAATGACTTATAAACTAAGAAATGGAATTTTTGGCACAATAGGATCTCCCAGGCTTAAAAAAAAACCCACTTTTCATTTTAAAGTTTCTAAGCAGAGTTCAGTGCTTGCTATCAACATGGAGAGTCTCTCTGCTTGGCTCAGTGTTAGAACACCTCCCATATTCGAAGGCCAGTTATTTGGAACCTTCCATGTCCAAAACTGTGGCTAGAACCTGGACACACGCTGGCTTTAAGTTGCTAAAATCACTGACAAATTTCATGTATGGAAACTCAGGTACTTTATGCACCCCTGATCCTGGCCCTCACTCTGCTCATATTGGCTCCTTTCCCTCATTTTTTCTCTTTTCCCTTCTCTTTCCTTTCCTTTTTCCTTCCTTCCTTCCTTCCTTCCTTCCTTCCTTCCTTCCTTCCTTCCTTCCTCTCTCTCTCTCTCTCTTTCTTTCTTTCATTTCCTTTCCTTTCCTTTTTTCTTCCTCCCTCTTCTTTCTTTCTTTCTTTCTTTCTTTCTTTCTTTCTTTCTTTCTTTCTTTCTTTCTTTC